>NC_133475.1:6487830-6669261 GCF_025370935.1 Choristoneura fumiferana | reverse complement strand
TAATGACCGTCAGTTTTTCATTTTCTACAGTTTACTATCTATGTCGAGACGGGTCGAGTATAAAACCTTAGATCAATACGAGTATAAGCTTCTTGGTCTGAGTCTGTATGAGTTTATGAATTTAAAATAAAAAACGTCGTTTTTATTTATCGCAAAAGCTACCATACGGTACCTACTTCGAGTAGGTGGCTAAGCTAACTTATAAGGAACAGCGGATGGTCAAGCTAAACAATAGCTAGTCGGTGACGCAATCTCATAAAAGTAAAGACGGGTACATATGTCCTTCAATGCGTCACCATAAAATTTGCTCAAAACCTTGGGTGTCAATCATGGTCATGGATCAAACCTGCGAACTTGAAAAGTATTTACATCAGCGTGTACATCAGCCAAATAAGTGGTCTATCAATTTTTAAACAAGTTTCTATCAGATGAATATGTCGCTAAAGTCGAACTTTCAAGTTGACATACAGGTCTATTGGAGTTATTGTGTGACAGACATGCAAACGATTACCAACTTAAGGGTGGTAGAGCACATATTTGGCTGATGGTACCCAGATAGATACCTATTGAATGCGTATCATCACATTCTTCAAGCTAATATTTTTGTACGAATTTGTAACTTGGATAAAAGGTGTTTTAAAATTAATCCGGAATTAATCAGCAGGTTAGTACCTAGAGAAACCAGTATATTATCAGTAGTATGATACTCGAGAAATCTGTATTTTGTCGTTCTTAAGAACCGTCTCAAATGTTTTATAATATTGTTTTAGCGTCTTAAAATATGCAAGGTTCAAAGGTCACGAAAATTGTTGAACTTATTTTGCAAACATCTCGCTTCTTAAACTTTTTATAAGATTTATTGAAACAGCAGCGAAAATGTAGAGCATAAAATCTATAAATTTTGCCTTAAACATCTCTATTATATGCTCAACTGTTTTAAATAAGAATAGAGCACGAAGAGCATGTAGTGCTCAGTTTTCTCGCACCCTCTTATTTCTGCCCCGAACACCCCGGTAGTTTTGATAAACCGTGAAAACAGTTCATACCTATAGGTGATTTACTGTCATTCGGTACAAAAGGAAAATCGTCCACTTGAATTGACCATTTTGTTTTTGAACCAAAATGAATATTAACCAGAGTGAATTTTGTCACAATGTGCTGAAAAATATTTACAATCAAATTTATTTTATTGAAAATTAATTAAACCCAAATGGAATAATATCATTATAAATTAGGAGCAAAATTAAATAAGCAATTTGAATGTTGTCTAATGATTTCGGGCGCAACATATTTACAATTCGTCATATTCCTGAGTGGACGTAAATACAAGTGGTCGATTTATTATTATTATTATTAATCGTTTATTTCATAATGACACATTTAAATTATTACAAAGTAAATTACACTGCCAAACTGCGTAGCAGTTTGTTGGCAGTTAGAATGCTCTTGAATTCTTGATACACTTGTGTCTTACAACTAATTAGTTATATTCATGCGGAATTATTTAATAGGTATATAATTAATACTAAGCATGCAATTTAAAATTTATTCCCGTAAGGTCCAAAAGCAGCTAAAAATTGGGTACCAATCGTATACCAACACGGTATTTGACAACTCCTGATTTTGCCATATCTTAATATTATTATGAAAATATAGATAAACAGATAGTGTTTAGCGAAGAGAAATTTAATCGGTTGAAATTGGCTTATAGTGATTTTTTGAAAAATCTATATACCTGTCTCTTTCTCAAACGCTTTCTCTATGCAGCAAGTATGGCGGTACTGGCGTGTGACGTCACATGCCAGTATGTCTTTCTCTGTCTAATCTTGAATTTAAAAACCTTTATAACTTTGCCATTAGAAAAGGTAGCTTAAAATTGTTTTTCTATTCGATAACAGGCATTGTGTAGTTTAATTTATAACACACATTTTTTCGCATACATCAAATTTGACAATTTCACCATAAGACAAGGTTTTATTTTCGA
This sequence comes from Choristoneura fumiferana, assembly GCF_025370935.1. Classification (NCBI taxonomy): domain Eukaryota; kingdom Metazoa; phylum Arthropoda; class Insecta; order Lepidoptera; family Tortricidae; genus Choristoneura; species Choristoneura fumiferana. Next base: position 6,667,277 of record NC_133475.1, on the reverse strand, counting down.
CGATATACAGGATGGTCAATTTTTCTTGTTGATGTCTTTCAAACTAGCTTTTTCTCGCGGTTTCACCCGCTTGGAATTCGATTCCCTCGGGAACTGTGCATTTTTCCGGGATAAAAAATAGCCTATGTTTACTCTCAAACCCATAAACTATCTCTATGCCAAAAATCACGTCAATCCGTCACTCCGTTTCGACGTGAAAGACGGACAAACATAAAAACACACACATTTTCGCATTTATAATATTAGTAAGTATGGATTGTAACTTTTCTTCTTTGACGTATAATTTCGAGTAAATCCTATTTGAAGGGCCTGTTTCACCATCCATTGATTAGCGTTAACCGACGGTTAAATGTGACGCCGTCTCCGTCTAACAAAACAAATAGAGACGGCATCACACCTAACCACCAGTTAACACTAATCAATGGATGGTGAAACAGCCCCTAATACTCGTAAAATCTGGTTACGGTGATAGTCACATTAAATTACCATCATCATCGTCATTAGTCGGATAACGTCCAGTGTAGAACAAAGGCCTCCCCTTGCAAAAGAGATTTCTTCCTTTGAACGACCTACATTTTAATATATTGTAGATACTCGTTCTCGTTCTACGAGTACCTTACCTAATCGCATCATTTTAATGGCTTTGCAAATACAATATTTTTTAACAAAGCAACGACTGTAATGAACGGAATAACGGGGTGTTTACTTACAAGGGATAATCCTTAGGGAAATACCGGCCATATTTTAAAATTCAAACGCAAATCACCTGAGGGAGGCCTTGTTGAATACTTCATGATGCAATCAACCTCGGGTATTATCATATAGCGATACGCGGGGCGAATGTTTCATCGTTTCGTTGACTACTTAATAACTAATAGTGAGTGTTGTTTTATTCAATTGGGGTGTTTTCAGCGATAAATCCATAATCTAGAGTAGTTTCGTAGAGGCATGAGAAACCACCAAGCAATGGTATAATGAGTGGTTATACCGCAATCTAACAGTTTATTTTTAGGATTCCGTATCTCTGTTGGCAAAACCGCATTCTTATGGAATCACTGTGTTGTCCGTCTATCTATCGGGTGTGGCCTGTAATACGCGCAAAAAATGAAAACATAGATCGTCCTCGTCAAACTGAACAACATTAGTTCAGTGACTTTTAAAAAATAATAAAGTCTTTGAATTTTCTTTTTTTCATACAAATTAAATACTGCTATCAATGTACGCCATCCTAGAACGCAACTGACGTCGCCTGTCAGGCAGTTGTCTCACCGCCGGCGAGGAAACGATTGGCTATCGACTATTTTCTCGCTCAAGAAACGAACAAAAGATATAAGATCCTGTGTGAATAAAAGAGACATATTAATAGTTGATCGCTGGCGGTTCACACTGCCGGCGAGAACTCGCTCTTACATCTTTTGTCGTAGCGACAAGAGCTATAAAAACTCGCTGAGCTATAAAACTAGCTCAACGATACTCGCTCAGCGCTATTAGCACAGAATAAGTAATAGCGGCCGCCCGGCTCGAGCGAGTGGAGCGAGTAGTCGCCCGTCGTGCTTGAACACTCGCTTTTCATTGCTCGCCCACTCGTTTCTAGTTACTCGCTCTACTCGCTTCTCGCTCATCGTCGGCGGTGGGACAAGTGCCTCACGCTACAAACATCAAGCATTTTGCTTTACATTGCTTCTTCGAATAAACTTGAAAGTGTAATAAAAATTAAAAACAAATTATTTATAAAAGTCGCTGAACTAATGTTGTTCAGTTTGAGGAGAATGATCTATGTTTTAATTATTTGCTTATATTACAGGCCACAAAAAATCACTGAATCGAAAAATCATTTTTGTAAACCCCTAATGGTTTTTAAAGACCTATCCAACGATACTCCACATTATAGGTTATAGGGTTGGATGAGAAAAGAATATCACCCCCACTTTACGTCTATGGGAGATACCCTAAAAAAAATTTGTACCATTTTGTCGGCATAGTTTACATATATATCCGTGCAAATTTACAGCTTTCTAGCATTGATAGTCCCTGAGCAAGGCCGCGGACGGACGGACAGACAGACAGACATGGCGAAACTATAGTTTATATATAAGGGTTCCATTTTTGCCATTTTGGCTCCGGAACCCTAAAAAGGACACATTTAAACTCTTGAACCTGGTCAAGTAACAGTCAGGTAAAGTTTGTCCAGTTCAGCAGTGTCTTGTTATTTATTTATTTTAGACATCAACTTCGTATCAAAGAGTGATTTTTATGCAGATCTGTGTCACTGATACTCATGAATTATGTATGAGTACGCTACGATCAGGTTGGCAGAGTTGGTACAGACTATTATATGTAAATATCTATTGCAGGTCCCACAATAATAATGGGAGATCAACTTGAGGATTGGTAGAAACATAAAGGGTAAATGAATCATTACTTATTCATAAAAAAAATGGACGTCAGTGATCTTCTTATCAACTCTTGTGTGTATCATAAAAATTGATCATTGGACGAGAATGAGCGTGGGAGCAAAACAAAATTAAAGTTTGATATCTTGATCAAAGGCGTGTCTATAATCATCAAGTAAGGGGTGAGGGGTTTGTCATAGCATATACTTAGTTTTGGAGGATAAAAGCACGAATATTTTTAAAATTTTAACAGCACTAACGTGGATGAAGCCTAGAGGTGACCACAGAGTTGTAGAAAACTGGCTACCTATAGGATATAAGTATAGGTACTCAATAACTACTTCGATACATCTTCAAAGTTTTTACGGTAAATGATTTCAGGAAACTGATTTCAGGAAAAGAGTAGGTTTTTTATTCGTCGGCATTCATATAAAGCAAATTATGCATTCCGGGACGCGCTGAGCTGACCTCTAATTAATTTAATTATGACTAAGTTTTTTGTTTGATTAAAATAAAACCGACGTACGGTATGAAGCGTATTATTTATTCAACCAACAACTTAGAATAATACCAGCTTTTAAACATCTCTTAATGGATGTGTATGTCTACTTACATGTTTTCATACTTCTATTACAAAATCATCAGCGCCATTAGCTGTATATTTACGTGCAAAGGGCGTTATTATGTTGCTTTGAGGCATAGATCACCCATTATTAAATTATCATATCACAGACAGATGAATAGGTAACGGCGTCGAACTTTCAACTCTTTAAATAACAACTTTATATTCTCACGATATCGTTGGTCGATTTGCCTGCGTACACAATGGGCGGTGTCTCGCCTCTTGCCGAGTAAAAGTACATAATCAATGCGATAGACTGCCGGCATTTACTGCTGCCTTTGTGTATCGAGGCTGGCACAAAAGTCCCAAACGAAATTAGATTTGTGAGAAGGCGCTCACTCAATTTGTCAGCCCTTTCGTGAGCTGAACGTGACACACGACATAAAAGAGCGCGGCACAGCGAAAGTTGCGACACGTCTGTCAAACTAATATTTTTATTGTAAACAGTTAATGGAACAAATTTGTTTGTGTAATAAGTTTCAATACGCAACTTCTTTCGATCACGTAGCTAAAAATCAATGAATGGTTGGTTTATTCTTTTTCACAAGCTGGATTACTGTCAGCTAATTATACTGCTGTTATAATCTGTCTAAGTATTTGTATTTTTAGGGGAGTGAGCGCGGCATGGTGTGTAAATAAACGAACCTAATTGCTGTACAGTTTATTGCACTTTCTTTAGAGTCGTCAAGCACCTGTCTGGATCGATGGATAACGCATTCGAAGATATCGTATATATACCTACGTTGGATGTAGACAAAGCGACTATTATTATCGATGGTAAACTCTACCACATTGACTAAAAGTGTTATATTATGTCCATTCACGTGATATACATATGTTTGCTGGTTTTTTTTACAGTTCGTTGTTGCGTCGACCACAAGACCGTAGGGGCAGCCGGCTTCCGGCTGATATACCACAACCGCTTAGAGCTCAATTGATGTGAAAGATATACCGTCACTTAGAACGCTTGTGCACTGCGTCTAATCCGAAGCCAAGAAAGAACAGAATAAATCAAATTTACCAACTGGGATTCAAGGATAAGTGTAGCCAAGAAAGAACAGAATAAATCAAATTTACCAACTGGGATTCAAGGATAAGTGTACATAAGCTAGTTTGTTCTCCTATTGTAGGAGAGAAACTTACAACCTGAAATCATAGCTGAAATGCCCCTTCATATATCTTAGCTTTATGGTCTTGAAAGGATATATATTCAGATATTTTCGCTAAAATTATACTTTTCAATTAAACTAATTTTAATACGAGTAGTCAGGGTTTCTCAAACTTATGGCTCCACGTACCCCTGTTAAAGTTTCTAGACGATAGCAAACCCCTACCTCCCCCCCAAAGAAAGTAATAAAATTGACTGTTGGAGAAACTAAGGTTATTTTTATTTCAATCATCATCATTCATTTGTATATTATTTATTTCAATAAAAGGTAACAAATATAGGTAAGAATCATCTTGCCAACGAAAATACAAACTGAAACAAACAAATAAGTAACAAACTTGGAGTTGAAATAAAAATACCCAAATCCAAAACCCAAATCTTAATCATCTTGCTAGTTTGCAGCCTGGTGGTTTTTGGAGTCACGTAAACCTTGTCGCGAACCACCTACCGTCGAATAGCGAACCCCTAGGGGTTCGCGTACCCCACTTTGAGTAACCTTGGATTAAATCATTTATCGAGTCTTCTGTTAACACATTTGTTTTACATAGTCCAATCCCAAACGAAATTAAACAAACATGTTTTCGATTTCAGATCGGACTATGAGCGAGCAGTTCTCATTGTACGACTTGGCCGGGTTTATCAGAGCTTGGAGGCTCCACGCGACCGGTTGCGCGTTGCGTTGGTGTTACTTAAGTTAAGTACGAGAGATGCGGCGATAACATGATTGTGACTTGCCACCACGTCGTCTGACACTATTACATATCTTCCAAAATATTTACTAGGGAGAGCTGTACCTGTGACTTAATTGTGGGACTGTTGGAAGCAATTAATTATATTTATGAAAAGAATAGATGTTATTAGCGCAAAGAAAATGAAGCGTGAAAAAGACACCAAATTAGTCTCAGATTCTCTAACTCTAACCGCATGTGATGTCAAAGAAAATGACTACCGTATGCTTATAGCAAAAAGGACAAAAAGGGAATGAGACAATGTGTTTCTGCTATGTTTGGTTTGGACGCGGGGTTTGGAGCATATTTTTCAGATGTTTTGTAAGAATATGACGTATCTCCACATATTATAAAATTATTGGTTGAAAGCGTTGAAAGTAACAAAATCCATGTAAACATTAAAATTTGTTTCGTTAGTCAATGGTCCGATTTGTCTGGTCATGATCATGACATAAGGGTTTTTATTATTTGCGATAGACCACTGGAAATTATTTACAATTTACAGTCAACATTATGGATAAAATTAATTAGCAATCTGAACGTAACGTTATCTTGCAGATTAATGCCAAAGGTTACTACCCTATACAAAGGTTTTCACATTTGATATCATTGTGAGTTGTTTTTGTCACAATTCACTATTATTACTTGCAGAGTATTATATAATTTGTGCTAGCAGTTAAGCAAGCTCAAACACCTACCGTTAGCGAATAAAGAAACATCAAAGTGACACAAGCTATGAATTATTCCGAGACAGAAATAACTTAAACAAAATATAAATATCTTTCAGTATAACTTGGACAAAGCCCTACCTAGTTTAATTTATTGTACGAAGCTGCCAAAAGCGAGACGATGGCATTCCCCATAGAACTAACAATCGCCCATTAAACCGACCCGACTGCGCTGCTGCATTAAATAAGACGAAGTGGTTTCTGCAGTTTTTAAACGAACCTTACATGGATGGATATTGGTTATGCAGATTGCTTTATATGATGTTCAGAAACGGGAACGAGTATAGCGATCCAACTTGCGTCGGTCGAGTCCGGGGAATATATTTTATGCAGAAAAACTTTAGCTTCTAGGATAAGGTAGTCAGCGTGTTAGGTATTACTTTAGCTCAAGACTCAAGAGTAAATAGGTAGGCATTGTACGATCAGGCGGGCGGTATTTTTTCAATGTTTTTTTTTGCTTCTGAAATCACAAGTACTCAGGATTATTTTGCAATAAAAATAAATGTAAAAAAATGACAATTCCGAATAACACAACTTAAAATCTTAGTGCGGATATACATTTTCAAACAATCAGAAATATCTCGAAAACGGTGAGACTTTTACGAAGGTCACTTTTCTATATTTGGCCCATGACCTGCAGGGCTACTACGAAACTCGAAGTTCGTGTCGTGTGGTCCCTCTGACATTTATACTATTTAATACGAGAGTGAGAGGGACAGCACGACACGAACTTCGAGTTTCGAGTTTCGTAGTAGCCCTGCTGCTCTCATTGTAGATACTAATACAATGAATACCTACTAAATTGTAAAATAGGTACTAAAACGCTATCGCAATAGTTAAAATAAATGAAATATTTAATATGATATTAGAGAAACTACTGCGATTAATCCGTAGCCTTTTATACAGAATATGTATCAAAATTTATATTTTTTCATCATGAAAAACTTGGCTGTGTAACATTTTTCTTTTGCTGAGCATTTCATTTTCCTGCCATAGGTACTCGCTCACATAACTCAACATGAGATGAAACGGTTAAAAGCGTTTGAATGCACCTTGTGGTCTGCAAGCCCTTTAATAACGGTAAGGCTTCGTTCATAGCTGTAGTAAATTGAAGCTGTTAGCGAATCATTGCCTGCATAAAATAAATTGTTCCCGGAGTACCGTTTCAATGTCAGCATCGGCCGTCGCTGTTCTGAAATTATTTGTACCGTAAGTCTTGTGCATACTAAGGAAGTTCATCATTGCGCTTTATAGTCTAGTAGTCTACTAGCCTATAGGGCCAGTACAGACGGAGTGCATTCCAACTGCAACGTATACTTGTTTTTGAGCATAATCAAATCATTGTTTTCTCCGAAGCCTATTTGTACAATTTTGTTCTCAAAGCAGCCAGCCCACCAGTTTCTTTGATGACACAGGTGTGGTTTTTGTGTTGTTAGGCAGCGATAGAAGTGATCCACAATTAACATTTCAATGTAGGTATTCTAAGTAGAGAATTATTTCAGTTTAATTATACATATATTATTGCGATATTTGTTCAAGTTTCTTCCTGAATTTAATTTGTCTTAAATTTTTGTGTATTATGTAGTATTTTTTTTGTTTGTCATCATTGTATTAGTAGGGGATAATTACGATTTTCAAAACTCCGATTTTCACAATTCTTAAGACATGTAATTCCGATTACTTACTTAAAAACACGAAATTTGTTTTTCCGAATTTCAAATATCGATTTTTGTAATACATGCGCTTTTTAAAACTCCGAAGAATGAAAAACACGAAATGTTATTGGCCCGAAGTACAGTCTTCGGTTATTCAATTTCCGAAATGACATTGCTAATTCGGAAATATGACATTCGGCAAAATAAACCTTGTGGTTTTAATAATCGGAATCTTGAATTTCAAATCTCGAATTAATATCAATCAATTTAGGTAAATTAACCCGCATTAGTTAGGTTAGATTAGAATTGCGTCAAGGCGCGAAGCGCCTTAACTACGCGGAATAAGAGCTCCGCGAATCGGAGCTCCGTCGACCTTGTGTCACATTGCTGAAAATGAATAACAGTTACTACTTTTTTAGAACTAAGCTTACTTTTAGAAGTCGGGTAAGTTATTGATCGGTGTAATGATATACGGAATTTTTAAAATCGGTATTTTAGTAATCGGAATTCGTATTTTTGACATTTCGTATTATTATTGAGTCCGAGTAGTCAGACTTCTTATTGTTCGGTGTATTAAAATTCGGATTTATAAAAATCGAAATTTTAAACCTTAGATGTTTTTAATTTTCTGATTTATAAAAATCGGATTTATGAAGAATCGGAATAGTCATATTAGGAGCTTTAAATAAAACATTCGGAATTATAAAAATCGGTATTTTGAAGTTCGTGATTCCGACTTTCGGAATTTCGTTTTTCGTATTTATGTAGTGTACCTACCCAAAATAAATGCATGTTACCTACGATTAATTTGTTTAAAAAACCTAGGAACGATGGCATTCTTGTTCTAATATTAAATTCCGCGCCTGACGGAAGTAAAGCCAAAGAACTGCATGCTAGTTGCATAGCAGAGAGCGAGTGCCTTTGTAGCATTGTGTTGTTGATTACATTTTTAATTGTACTTCCGCGATCCGCCACCTCTAATGTTGAAAGTTCAGAATTTAGCTTAAGTTGTGTTCAAAAGGATTTTGAAGGTCTAATACCATCAATAGCATTATACAGTATATTAAATAAATAAATCACAATTTAATGATGTGTGTGATGCTCCCAATCCGCACTGGGCCCGCGTGGGACTGACTACGGGCCAAGGTCTTTCATCCTGAAAGGTGTGCCCAGCAGTGGGACGTTTTATAGGCTGGGATGATGATGATTAAAAATCACAAGAAAATTAAAGTAGATTCGTGCTCTTCTAATGATAAAGTCAAAGACAGCATTAAGAAATCAACCTTCATTAAAATCATGACTTCGTATATGTAAAGTTATATTAAATTATTATTATTTCAATTGATAATTATTGGATTAGACTATTGGAAGAAGCCGAAACCTCCTTGGGAAAATATCTGGCAACATTCCGATTGCAATTGGGGATGTCTAAAAAAATTACCCATGGTTTTTATATTTTTTTGTACAGAAAAGTCAATTATAAGAAACTAATTTCAATATTTTTTCATTTAGTTCACTACTTTTTTCAAAATTAATTATTGAAAATATTTTGGTTGATGACGTCACAATTCGATAAAGTGCTACCACATAGTTGATTAGTTCATGACTTTGTCATGTGGCACCCTCTTATTTTTATTTTTTTTATCTGTGGTCAAGTTTAGTGTCAACCGTCAACCAACTTTCACTATTGTCAATCCGTTCCATCCTCGTAACATAATTGTTTTTCCCTGGATTCCGATTACCCTAATATACTTACTCGTCGACCTGTGCTAGTACCTTGGACTGAACCTGCTTATTCGTTGAACTTTGCTTGCCTCTGGATACCGAGATGAATAAAAAATGTATTGTACCAAGTCGCACCAACACTACTAGCCGTAATAGTAAAAAAGCTTTTGTGCACGTAAATAAAAACTTGAAAAAGCTATGGTGTTATAAATAAGATATCGATGTCGATTCAAAACGCCAGTGTTATTGCTGTGAAGATCATCTAAACGTAAGTAATTTATTTTATACACTTACTAACCTACAAATACGAGTATAACTATTGTCGTATTTGCAGAAGATGCACTATCATGCGTGAAACTTGAGTCATGTCTGATTTATGTTGGAGTGCAGTAAAAAGGGCAGAGAATTCCAGATATTACATACTTAATTATTTTGTATATGAGTAGGGCTCACAAAATACCAACTTTAGAAAATGGTATAGTATTATTTTAAGTAAGGAGAGGAGGTTTATAATTAATTGTTTAGATCTGGTTCAGTTAGCATTTATTTTATAAATCTAATAAATAACGCCGTTTTTTATGTACCCATGTAATTTAGTTTTCATCGTATTAAGCTTCTGTACCATGAACCTAATTTAGTTTTTTTTTTTATAGCTGGAAGAAGATTTAGAAAAGTGATATTTAGCCACCAAACTCAGTCATCATGGCAGACAGAGGCTTCAAATAAATTGAAACTGAGCTGATAACAAAAGGTGTCAAGTTGCTCCGCCCTCCCAGCGTGTACTCTGGTATCAAGCCTAGTAAAGCAGAAGTAATAAAGACAAAGTAATAGCAAGTCTCAGAGTACATGTTAAGAGGTTTATCAGAAGAATTAAGAGAGTTTAGACTTTTAAAACCCCATTCTGTCATAAACCATAAACATGTAAGTTACATGAACATGATGTTGTTGTTAAAGCATGCGGTGTGATTAATTTGCAAAGTGAGATAATAAAAAGTGAATAAACAACCAAAATAGTTTTATTTTATTTTCAACCTTAAAACTACTCACATTATATTTTCATCAGTATCACCTTGTTTAGTTAACTTTTTTAAGGCATAGCATTTTGACGACCAGATGGCCTAGTGGTTAGAGAACCTGATTACGAAGCTTGGGGTCCCGCTTTCGATTCCCGTGTCAGGGCAGATATTTGTATGAAAAATACGAATATTGCTTTCAGGTCTTGGGTGTTTAATATGTATTTAAGTATGTATCTATGTATATAAGTATGTTTTTCCGTTGCCTAGTACCCATAACACAAGCTTTTCTTAGCTTACTTTGGGACTAGGTCAATTGGTGTGAATTGTCCCGTGATATTTACGTGCAGAACGATCGGTATCCGGGACCAAGCCAAGTTGTTTTCAAAGAGAGAAGTGTAAGTCGTCGTAAGTGCAGAAAGATCGGCGTCCGGTTTAACCAAAGGTACAATTCATTCAGAAAAGGTCATCGGAATCCGGTATAAACACAGCCAGGGTATTTTACTTAATTCCGCTCAATACAATATTCGTCGCAAAACAAACAAGAATGACAATTTACAGTAATGACACTTTGCCGGCACTGTCAGTGCCAAATGTCAGATTGCCGATCCAAATCAAACTCCGTAGTATAATCCACGCGTAAATTGTGAAGAGTTCTAACCACACAGAATAAAGTACGACTTGGACCGGTTACGCAATTTACACCAATGTCAAATGAAGGTCATAGCTTATTTGTTAAATAATAAATTAATTACATTATATTAAAATTAAATAACTACAGAAAACGAGTTAAAAAGCATTTATCTCGAAATGGTTTTCGATTTACTACACATTGCAAAAAAATAGACATCCCCAATTATATTACCGCTGGGAGATTAGCCTTCATTAATAAGATAATAAGTTAATATTTTATTTTTATTTTGTAGACCATTTTTGTTGACTGTACTTTAATTACAGCATTGTAAAAGGTAAGCTAAGGGACAGCTCTAATATACACATATACCTACCTAATTCTACGACAATAGTACCTATATTTTGGAAGTACATAGGTGAAAATCGAAATGCAAGATTTTATTAACATTATAATTTTACTCAGGCACAGTCGAGTTCATAAAATTGTGAGTAAAAATGTGATCAATAATATCTGAACACGCTTCTACGCCGGATAACAATAGAGTCGTGTTCAGATATTTATGATTAAAATTTTGCTCACAAGTTTATGAACTCGACTGTACCTGTGTAAAAGAATATTTAAAATCAATTATTATATTTGTATTATGGCGGATGACTTTGGTAACCATGGAAGAGCTATCTGCACTACACTAACTACTTGCTTCACTCGTAAATATAGGTACCAACCCAACCCACCACATTCCATGCAATTATGGTATAACCAGCCCTGTTCAGCTTTAGATTGCACGCACAAAATCATCACAACGGGCACTACTTACGTTCTCACAATTGGAAAGGTCCCATTCCGTGTAACAAACGATGGCGTACCGAAGACCTTGGCAGGCGAGAGAACGAGGCGATTCACGAGTTCACGAAGCTATTCGCTTTTGTTATCTTGAATTAAACGTCCAGTTCAATTTAAAGTTTAGCTGTATAGCAATGTTCCAAAGTGGATCATCATTGCGGTCGTTACCCGAATTCGGCTCCTCGTTGACTCTACATCATTGATTCGGCCCATTCCCACAATTATTGCTCCAGGATTTAAATATTCATTCAAATATTTGTTTGGGCTAGTGCCCAGTTGTTTATTTATTTATTTATATACATTCATGTCATGTTCATTTGCTTTATAATATAGATTTTACATGATTAGGTTGAAGGTGCATGACACCCTGTTAGAGAATGTACCAAATCACATTTTGTGCCCGGCTATTGTCATCCAGTGCGATAGCGTAGAGAAAAAAACATCTAATTGCTTTCCTTTAAACATGTAAGTTACTAAAACTAGAGTGTGTAAGTCTACGGGAAAACTATCATGAAAGGTTCTAGCCTAGATGTTCTCTATCAATACTAATTGAAGACTATGATAATTCTGTCAAAAGTATTGCAACTACGAAGAAGACAACATTTAAAGGTATGTACCATAACACCGGACACAAGGCTCATCTCCAGAATTAATTGGGCTTGGGAAAACATGTCGAAAACTATTTTAACTAACAAAGTTGAACACGAGAGGGAATGGGAGAAGATACAAAGAGGAATGTGCGAGGGACATCTTTCAATGCCACAGTAACAGCTTACTTACTAAATTATCAAATATATAATGATAGAAAGTTTATGTACATGTCAATATATTTCGTAATCTATTACGTGCACATTATGAACTTGAGCTGTCGAACTCTCAAGCCAAACGGTCGACATTGGGCACAATAAATCACTAATTATGATTTCTATTCACCACCCGCCCGTTCTCAGACAATTAATGACGAACACTGCCTCGATACGATCGGTTTTATAGAACTGGATTTATTAGAAAAGAGGCTGAAAGTACAGTCATACTCAAGGGTGCGATTGAGGTTTTCTATTTACACAGTTTTGTATTGCAAAGCCATAGGTATAAAACAAACTCAGAGCTAATAGTTAAGTAACATTTGTGTGGAAAACAATTTTTTCTATCGTAAAAAGCGCAGCATTTTTCTGTTACCTAAATTAGACAAGTTAGGATTAAATTTGAGTTTGCTTTTTATACTCTAGACTAGACGACCAGATGGCCTAGTGGTTAGAGAACCTGACTACGAAGCTTGAGGTCCCGGGTTCGATTCCCGTGTCGGGGCAGATATTTGTATGAAAAATACGAATGTTTGTTCTCGGGTCTTGGGTGTTTACTACGTATTTAAGTATGTATCTATCTATATAATTATATTTATCCGTTGCTTAGTACCCATAACACAAGCTTTGCTAAGCTTACTTTGGGATTAGGTCAATTGGTGTGAATTGTCCCGTAATATTTATTATTATTATTATACTCGGTAGGCATTTCTTAAATATGTAGAAAGGCACCATTAGTTTCATACATATTAGGTTCATACATGCATAATTTATTTACTTTTCGTTTCGAACTTACAATTCTAGCTTCTTACTTTCGATATACTTGTGACTCTACCACTAATTAATAAACTTAGCAGCAGTCTATTTAAGTGTACATTAAAACTTATTTTAAAATATTTTTCGTTGCTATTAAGATAAATTATTCGTTTTAATGGCAACCTTCACCTGAATAAAATTTTTGTCAAGTAACTGTACCTGCAATAAACCTGAGATTGGTCTCACAAAAACGGTATTGTTCGCGAATCGGACTCATGGGTGCTGTGCCAGTGACATGATGAAGATTAATATTCCACCTTGCGTCCATTGTAAAGCTTTCACTCGACAATTGAACCCAGCAGTATTTTCATCACGCTACGCCTTGGAGCGTTAAGCCAACCGGAGAGGTCAACGACAAGCCTACCCCTCTCCCAAAGTGATGACCAACGCTCATAGGTGGGGGCTAATTTCCGAAATCATATTTGTGCAAAATACCAATCGAAAATGGTGGAAAACTGCGCTGAATTTGAAATTCGAGTACTGCGAGTAGTAGAAAATTACAGCAGTAGAAAATTAATATTTTTATTTTTATAATTAATTAATTAATATTTTTATAATAGTAATATTTTAGCTTTTTACAGTGAGTCCCTTGTGCCAGTTTGATTATAGGCGTGGGTGGGTGGGTTTTCAATTTTGTCTGATCACATGTGATAAACAAATTCATTGTTGTCTTGACTTTTCTTATGCCCACATTATTTACCTAGCCTTTTCCGTGGAAATAAACAAATTATTTTGTATGTTAATTAGTGCACATGACGTCTCCGTTCTGCTTAAGGCTCTAAGCGTTGTACACTCCAATTTACAACTTTAACGATAATCACAATTTGTTTCTTCAATTGTTATTGCATTTCACGACCGGAAACCCGGGCATGTTAGACGAAATTGTTTTCACAAGTTATAAATAGGTGGGTACATCTAATTTATAACTGATTCAATCTTGTTACCGTTATTCGTGAGGGCCTGTGCACAGGTCCCCAGAAAATTACTAAGAAGGTCAAAATTTACTTTTTAATACAAGCTTTTTTTGCTGACTGTACTTATATTGACACCCAAACTACATTTGAACACCAAATTTCAAGTCAATGCCGTTAACCGTTGAAGAGTTTCGTCCTGTGGAGACGATCCTGGCCGGACTACCAGGATGTCACTTTCAGATTATTATATTGTCACCAGATTTACATAAGTTTACCAAATTTCAAGTCGACTGGACTAGGTAGGTACTGGAAGTGGGTTAAATTTAAGTTGCAAGATTTGACCCAAATAAATAAATAAACAATTAAATAAACGAACAGGGAAAGTTAAATAAAAGCTTGTTAAAATCTGACTGCGTTATGAAAAACTCTAAGGGGCTGTTTCACCATCCATTGATTAGTGTTAACTGACGGTTAAAAAAATGTGATGCTGTCTCTTTATAAGACATGTCTAGTAATTTAACTGAACTTTGTTAAATACACAACTTAAACATTAACAGTTGCCACTCATTAAGTTACTATTTTGATTAAATGGTTATACACTAGCCTTGTTTATTCTTCTTAGTTTTTATGTAAAGTTTTTTTAGACAGTCGAGTCTTAGATCTTTTTGTAATAAATTAATGAAACCAATAACGGCAGGCTGTTTACTTTATTTTGTGTTTGTCTTCTTTTGTTTGATTAAGTATTCTACGTGTTGTTATTATCATTATTTATTATGTTTTAATAATTGCCGCAATATTATCACTCGACTGCCCTAGATAAGGGCTACCTACTGATTGTTCTTAAACAAACAACAGACAGCCTACCTACCAATCTTTCGTGCTGTAATATCTTTAAGCAACTGCTTCACATATAATACACTCACACATTTTATGCAACCTTAATTAATTTCGCTTCTAGATTATGTAGTATGGTGGGTAATTAATTATTTCTTAGTTTAATTTGACCGATTGCAACTAACAAACTAAGTACTTGGGTAACTATGTTGTTGTAACGCTGTTTCTTTAGCGTACACCGTTAAAGTTATCTTTTAACAAGGTAAAGCTTTTAAACTCATTTCACATTTGTGGCATAACCTGTAAATATCGCCTGTGATCGCTACCATGTCGCTAATCCTAAATTAACTCGGTAGGTACTTTATCTTTATGTGAATACATAATAGTAACAGATAATATGGTTAATACTTTATGTACAAAATGTTGCATTTCCGTCTTAAAATTACGTCATAAAATCTTTTTACATTTCCGAATGTTGGTGTGCAAATACACTGCCGATACAGACATGCATCTTTGCTTACGTATTCACGCTTATAAAGAATCCGTACCTGGAAACTGTTTGAGGACATTGAATGACTTATGCAATTGGAATTCAGGCATCCATTTTGTAAACACCTACACTTTTTACACGTTTGTTGTTGTATTATTGAAAGTGGTCGTGTAATCTTTATGTCGAATTGGAACAGAGAGCTCTCTTCTGAAGAGTTTTGACCTAAACTCAACTTGCGCAATTAGTAAAGATCAATCAAGGTTAATGAAGCAGATGTGAGTAGTTACTCGTTTACAATGATGAATAGAATGTGCTTCTTAAAATTGATCGCAGCTGGTTAAAGTCAAATCCTATTAAACAGTGAGGAAAAGCCGGCTACTAATGCACCAGCAATGGCGAAATGCAAAATGGATGATATTTGAATAGGTAAGGTAGAGCCCTTCTATCGCCTCGTTGTTATCCTTTCAAAATTATTAATATGTTTTCATGTTCTGCATTTACTCTGAGTGTAGTAGTAGAATGGCGACATCTGAAATAGAAGACTAAGCGTAGACGTACCATATCGCACTGCGCTTCAGTGTCGTCGTCATAGAAGATTTCGGCGTCTTCCATCCCTGCGGCTTCGAGCGCCTCACTTGGCCAGGCTCTGCGGCCCGCTCATACACACTCGCGGCCGGGCAACCGGCATTCGAACACGCACTGATACCAGCTCCAACCAACAACACCAAAACCGCTATCGGAACGAATTTTGCGACCGAATTCGGGATAATCCTATGAGTCACGCGATCCAACTGACTGAATGCAACACCGAGACCCCACGGCGGCAAGTGTGGGTGTCCTTAACGAACCGAATGAGACGTAACGAGTCTCGCTGGCGACGTAGCTCACGTAAAATCAGATTGAATAGCTTATAGTCTTGATTGATCTATTTTTTGTCGTTCAAGGGCGATCCGATGAGTGCGCCCAGGTTTTCCAGACGGTGTTTTTGTGATGTACTGCGTAGAAAGCCGCCGAGGCCGGAACGAGGGTGGCGCGCGCACCGCAGGGGTGCATTGATCGGGCATCCACTGCGCATGTCCCCTTTGTGAATTTCTCGGCTGTTTTGACGTATGTCGCGCCGACGTAGACGACTTTTCACAGTTTCTACTAAAAAGGGTTTGTTGGTAAAACAATGACGTCCTAAAAGGAAAGCACTTGTGATGTGGCTCTTCTGGTGTTGCAGGTGTCCATGGGCGACGGTAATCGTTTACCATCAGGCGATCCGTTTGCTCGTTTTCCCCCTATACCATAAAAAAACAGGCGGCTGCAGTCTGCCCTATAATAAAGACGTTGTTTAATATTTTTATTTTCCACTAGCCTTATTTAATTGACAATGAACTACGTACTTAGTTTCTATTACCTTCGCGCAATTGTGAGTATTGTAACTGTATTATACAATGTTGCCATCTTCAAAAGAATCCAACGTATCCCACGTCCCACGTCTTTTCTCACGCTTTTTCTAATAAAAAAGCTAAATGATGCATGCGTTTGTGTTGGTACTAAGTACGTATGCATCCGATTCGTTAATGTGAAATGCTTTTAACGTAATAGATCAGCTTGTCGTCTTCAAAAACGATGAAAAAAACCATGACAATGTTGACAGGCGGCCTATGGGAAGTTTCACTGTCCATGAATAGAAGCTTGCTTAACTGGGTTCACTTTTATTCTCACACAAGTTTATTAAAATTATCTACCTGTGTTGGAAGACGTCGAAGTCTAGTTACTTACTCAGGCCAGAATTATGTGCATAAACCAGAAGAGGTATGATAAATTGGATTTAGTTTAAATTTAAAAGCATATTAGTCAACACGGTAATAAGTTATATCCTATTCAAACATTTGCAATATCTCATGCAATTCAAATTCTACAAGCCCTTACGTTGCTTCAACTTGCTTCACAGCTCTATTACCATTATAGCAATAATTTTACGGGTTAGCACTTAGGTTCAAACAATATCCTTTCGGGCTAGTTATTTAAACTATATCGTATAGTATAATGACAGGTGCAAAGTTGAACTGAGCTTGAACTATGTCAAGGCACTCGGGACAAGAGGGCATTCACTTGTCTAACAGTCAGGTTGTTTACAACAGGGATCCTTGTTTAAAAGAAAAACTTAAGCAATAAGCGTAGAGCTTTTTTAATCGCAAGATAATTGGATGGTCAATTTAAACTGCATCCATCAACAACGGCAACAACTATCTGTTAATACCATATGTGCGAGATATACCTTTGTTTCTTATGTCTCTGTCAGATATTATTATTTTTATTAATATAACCGGAGCATCATTTTTTTTGGTACTTATCCGGGTTCGAAATAATCGAAAGACATTTGGTCAAAGTTTTGCATTGATTATTATTCTATAGGTACTCGCACAGGGAACTCTTGAAGGAGGAACTCTTTAACTAATTTATTGAATCAGGCGTTACTTTGCGGAGGTCCATATCAATGAACTAAGTAAAAGAATTTCCTTGCTCAACCGCGACCTTAAGGGTCCTTAAAGGTTTTTAAGGTCGCGGATGAGCAAGGAAATTCTTTTAGTTCATCGAACTCTTAACTTTTGAACAATTGACAGGACAATAGAGTCGAAAGTAGTAGAGAAGAAGAAGACAGTTTAACTTAGTTACTGCTCTCTTGTCTCCTTTTTCCACAAACTAACAACAGCTTTGAAAAAATTTAGATGTCTAGATGCATCAAATCTCACTCCATCTACCGTCTACTAGGTAGGTACTCAAGTTTCTTTGATAAGATACATTTAGAACAGGAAAACTAGTCAGTGAGTAGCCAGACCGCGTGAGAATTTATGTGATTACGGATTATAAACATGTGTAGGGAAGTGAATAAATTTAATAACGAGGCAGGATACGAGCGGCAGTCGGGTGATTGAATAAACCAAATAAATTTAAAACCACTGCAATTTTTACGTTGATTAGCAATAAAACTAAGAGAAATGCACAAATTCGTCATTAAAATTTGGGACCTCTAACAACATCGTCTTATATAGATATAGGTACGAGTAGGAGTTGCTTAAATAGTTGGAAATCGTTTTGTATTTATAAGACATAATCTGGACATAATTTTTCACAAATATCTTCAGGATTTGGGGTATAATTAGGCAAGTAATTTCGTCGAGAGAAAAAACAAACATAAGTACTTGCTCGTACTTGAGATAGATAGGTAATGTTAAGAATTGTTGGCAAGCGAAGATAATGAGTCAATAAACTATATTTTGGCTATACCTTCTCCGATTCTATGACTGCCTCGAATAATTTAGTGGCAGTCTCAGACCGCAAACATTTACTTAGTTTTTATCTTATTGTGACCTATGACTAGTCACGCTCACTTCATTACATTCTGCCAACAGCGTGAGTAACTTATGGAAACTCTTTCAAAATTACTCTACTCATTTTGATGTATGTTGTCTTGCACGATCTTTAGATTATTGAATAGATAGGTGCGTTGAGTAATGTTGTTTTTCTGTTGCTACACAAGTGAGTGCTGTGTCCTGTTTGTTGTGTTGTCCGTGACATTTGTTATATGGATCGTGTCTACCAGATTTGCTACAGCCTATTTAAGTAAGAATTCTAATCTACCTCTATTACGTAGATACCTACACACTAGCGAGGCGCGAGCAATCAAATTAAGATTGGTTTTTGGATATGGGTTCGATATGGGTTTTACGGGATGACCGTAAAAGTAACAAAATATAGAGTTGAAATAAAAAATACAAAAAGACTCCAAAAACCAATGTTAATTTGATTGCTTAATAACGACATCTCTTGTCCGGGTGAGCGGTTAGTTCCAATGGAGTGCTGAAAGTTTCTCGATGAGGGCTACAGCATAGATGTCGCTAGTGTCGCTGCTTAAGTGACTAAATAAGAAACAAACAAGCTGAAATATGTGGTGCATAGGAGAAATTCGTGTCTGTACTCCTGTCCAGTGGTGTTGTAGCGGTATAGCACGCGGCACGGAATGTTGAGGACCTGGGTTCGATTCCCAGCGCATGTCTTATTTTTCTGGTTTTTTTTTTCGATATGGATTTTACGTGATGACCGTAAAAGTAACAAAATATGGAGTTGAAATAAAAAATACAAAAAGACTCCAAAAACCAATCTTATAATTACGTACCCATTAGCAATAAATTTCGTGTTTCACCCTGCAAACTCTCCAGTTTCCTTCAAGTAGTTTTTATCGAATTGGTACTTAGAATGAAAAGCCACGTGCGGCTGGTTAAAAGCTCTGCGATTTTGCTTGCCTTGCAAGGTTTATTTTCAAAATTAAAAGCTATGCCATTTCACATCTCAAGTTTTGTGTTACCTATACTGGTGGAAATATAATAAAAAAATACAGTAACGACGTCAAAATTGATTCGAAGTTTTCGAAATACGGCGTTGCATCAACATGCAATGATACCTATGCAGCAGTCGAGCCGACTCTAATCGCTCTGCAATTTCCGACCGCGGTATGTCATTGTCCTCAAACAATACAATACCCTTACATAAAGACAACCTGAATCTCTTCAACCGTGTAAACACTGAATCGCCTAAACTACACTTACCCAAAAACTTCACAATTTTCATTAAAATAACCGCTTACCTACTATAACACTCCGCCCTCGTTCTGTAATAAGAATAACGATTACTTAACAAACGTAAGGTTTCATTCATATTCCGAAACTAGTTCACATCACAGCTACAAGCTGTGAAATAATTTTGTTCAAGACAAGATAATTAATGTTGCTTTTACAAATTACGTCATTTCCAGCTCTAAGTATCATTACCGTTCCTAGTGGTGAGATGAGATTTTTTCCTCTACTGACCATTTCTTATCCGCGATGATGGAAATCTCATTCACCTCTGGCATTCCACATTAGATGTAGTTGTTAGTGGCAGTGGCTGTGGCGGTCATTCCCCCGTTTCCTGCTCGACCGCATTCCGGGGAACAGCCTACGTGCGTATCAAACTCCCGAGGGATTCGACTTGCGTCATTGTATTATACTACCGGCTTCGTGTTAGCTAAGTTCATCAGCATTTTAATTAATCGCTTAGATTAGCTTAGCTTAGCTTAGAATCGCTTAGCTGCTGTCTCTGTCTCGCGAAATTACAATACAATATAATACAATGACGCTTTATTCTACACCACAAATAGTAAGCGATACTTTCCTACAGAAAACAGAAAAAAAATCACACAGAACAACAGAACAGAGAAAAAATTGTATTTTTTCGAGATAAAATTTAGCCTAGCCTAGGCAGGCAGCACAGGTGATTTAATTAGTGTTTTTTTTTGAGTCGTTGCACAGTTACAGAAATACGTAGAAACTTAGCTTGCTTACTTTTGTTTTCAATTACGAGAAGATAACACCTTCGCTTGAAGAAGCTTCGTAATTCGTTTAATACTATCATTACCACCCAATTACGATCAAAATAGTGTTACGAACAACGGATATAACTTCATCATTACCTACCAATGGATAAAACTTATATCATTAACAGTAACATTAACTTATATCATTAACGATAAGTCATGATTCAACAATCAATAGTGAATGAATTTAGTACATAATCAAATAGATTTCCCATCCGGTACCATCAAAGCATAACGAAAATGTTCAGGCCGGTATTTATTATGATGTCGTTAGCTAATATTACGGTCACGTCAAATTTAACGTCTCAATATTTACCCAACCTTATCAATATCCATATTTTACGTGTGCGTGACGAACATTTTGAAATGTCTCGATTGCCCTTTCTTGTTCAAGTTCAAAACATTTTAGGTGAAGTTCATGCTGTAATTTGTGGGAAGTTTGTAGATCGTTTCGTTATTCGGAATCGCTTTCTTCTTAGATTATTCTGAAGTTTAGTTAGAGCCGTGTATTTATATGTATGAGGTGTTTGA
Organism: Choristoneura fumiferana; assembly: GCF_025370935.1. Taxonomy (NCBI): domain Eukaryota; kingdom Metazoa; phylum Arthropoda; class Insecta; order Lepidoptera; family Tortricidae; genus Choristoneura; species Choristoneura fumiferana. The sequence continues at coordinate 6,645,979 of NC_133475.1, read as the reverse complement.
TATTATTGCGATACCTCAATTTAAGTATCCTAGGTAACTAAATTATGGTAAGTGATCTATCGTTGACGTTTGCGTAGCAAGATGCATAATATTAATAAGATGCGTTATCTATAAGAACCTAGTTTTCAAACTGGTTAGACGTAGCCATAAAGTCTCCTTTGCCTTTCCTCAAGCTGTTACTGGAATCTCAAATGAGTCACTATCCCACGATGCATTTTAACTTAGAATATAAAGGTTCGGCGAATGACGACTCAGAAGACCTAACACACGAGCGTTGATCACGGATTTAAAGCCGTCCCTTCCACATACGCTTGGTTCGAAAAAGACGTTAATACCTTAAGTGGTATTAGATATATCTATTTATATTGTATTCCGATCCAATTTGTGAAAAGCGCAACATAGACGCCATTAACCCGACCACAGACATTTGCAAAATAATTAATCTGTTCTGTAAATCGATTATTTATTAATTGAATAGATCAACGTATTTTGTCTATTTTATTATTTACAATACTTGGTTTAATTCCAAAGACTATTTACCTATTCAATTATAAAAGCAGTCTGTTTTTTTAATTTTAAGGAAAGTTAATAAATATAAATATATAAATATTCATCCGCACATTAATCGATTTTTAAAATGTCAAATTTTCCACCATCTCTACGCTAGTCTATGCTATTACAGATTAGATTATACACATGTTTAAATCAAAAAATAACGTCAGATTTTGAAGAAGATTTTTCAAATGAAAAATAAATATTGAAATCAAGTAAATTTTGGTGAAAAAAGTGATTAGACATCTAGTTAAAAGACACGAATTATAGATAAATGTGTCATTGATTCGATCCAGTGAGTGTTTATACAAGAATTTTGATAAAATCCGTTTGTTTTCACTTTTAATAAATTGGATAGGCATAACGAATATAGTAAACTCATTTCTGACTTACAATGGGATTAAAAAAAAACCGGGCAAGTGCGAGTCGGACTCGCGCACCGAGGGATCCGTACACTTTTTTTATATTTGAGTTGATTGTTGAATGAAAGGTAAATCGTGGTTTACGATTTATGACGTATTAAAAAAAACTACTTACTAGATCTCGTTCAAACCAATTTCCGGTGGAAGTTTGCATGGTAATGCACATCATATATTTTTTTAGTTTTATCATTCTCTTATTTTATTATAGTTTTAGTTTATTTAATTTTATTGTACCTAATATACCTTTTATAGTTGGACCTGTATTGTTCTGGAAATAAATATTTGTATTATCTTAGAAGTTACAGGGGGACACACATTTTACCACTTTGGAAGTCTCTCGCGCAAACTATTCAGTTTAGAAAAAAATATATTAGAAACCTCAATATCATTTTTGAAGACCTATCCATAGATAGGTACTCCACACGTATGGGTATGAACCCCCAAAATTTATTGTTTTTTTTCTATTTTTGTGTAAAAATCTTAATGCGGTTCACAGAATTACTTACCAAGTTTCAACGGTATAGTTCTTATAGTTTCGGAAAAAAGTGGCTGTGACATACGGACGGACAGTCAGACAGACATGACGAATTCATAAGGGTTCCGTTTTTAGCCGTTTGACTACGGAACCCTAAAAACTATACTAAAAAAAACTTAACTAAGTACTTATACATATATACCTAGTTATATACGATTCGCTTAAGTCTTGTCCCTGCGGAAGAGCGCCCATAAGGCTGGCTGCATTTCCGCACTGGATTCTGATGCCAATACGTTGGACGAGAAATGCACCAGCTCTATGGTCATCGGTAATTTAAATTTTTTTTACTGTCCGAAAAGTTTGTATGCATCCGGGCTCCACGGGCCCAAAGTTTCTACAGCAAAATCCGCAAACACGTAGTCTCTTGAGAGCCCTGCGCAGCTGCGCCTGTGTTAACTCCAATAGCATGCTAGGTGCAGGCAGACGGCGCCGGAGCATCCTCCGCAGAAAAAGACAGTTGCTCGTAAACAGTGTCATAACATGCAGGCTACCTTGCTTGCACCCCCCAAATAAAACCCTCGACCTTAATGTGCTTGTCATGAATCCCGTGGTCGGTAAAGAGTCATTGCGCGTACAAATTTTCTTGTCATGAAGCCCAAGGTCGGTAAATGAGTCACACAAGCACACGCGGCTCAGGCACATGCTGCGGAAGGGGGAGGGCATGCAGCGCTGCCAAGAGCGCAGCCTAAGGTATCGCCAATATTTGGAACAAATATATTTTTTCTTTTAGAAATAAAAAAATTACTCGCAAATGTGATGAAAAACATTGTATGTCGCACGGACGGTACTAGAATTACGAACATCGACTCATTAAAGCCCTCAGTCTTCGACTTCGGGCTTCTAATAGACTCTCGTTCGTAATTCCTTATTTACCGCCCTTAAGACACAATGTACTATTACATCTCCCTAGTGTCAACGGAATGCGTGTTCTCGCATAGTCTTAATTAATTAATTACGTGCCCTCGCGCATCGTGGGCATCGTACGTAACAATGTGAGCCTAGTGGGAAGCGCTGTGATTAAACTTATTGTTTTTTTTTTTGTAATTTAACGCTAGTTAGAACAATTATGTACCGTAGGTCTGTCAAGACGCGTGTTGCGTAATAAAACTTAATACACGGTGTTAGGTAGTTGAGAGTGATTTTTCTTTCAACAAATAACAGTTTTTATAACAAATACTACTCCAGAATCATTGCTGAAGTTGTTAAACCATATATTTATCACGCTGGTGATCGTTAATAGTTAAGCAAACTGTAATGAATAACGTGTATTGTTGTTGATATGAATATTGTTTGCCTTTTTCGTTTAAAAATACAAGAGTGAAACTGAATAATATAACGAAAATAAATCACTCGTCTGTAAATGAACCACGATTCTCGCTTTAGCGCCCAATCAGAAGTCATGAGATCACGGCTATCGTCATTAAAGGCAGGTATACTGCTAAAGCAAGGGATAGTGGTGAAAGGGATCTCGAAAGTTCTGCAGATAGTGATACCAACATAACCCGCTGCGCCCTCTTCCATTCAAAGGAACAGCCGACAAGATAAGCGAGTTCCGATGCAACCGAAACGTTACGCAAGACATGTCGGTTTCACAAATTCGCAATTTACATTCGTGCAGATTATTTAAATAATCCTATTAGATATTCCGAGAGCGATATGCGCTGCGAGATGATTAGTGGTTCTAAGAAAATCACGATACAATAGCTAGCACCCGTAGCAGTGAGAACTTCCATGGAAATGTTGAAATTCGTTGTTCTTATGTATCCCACGTAAGGTGCTAGCCGTAATTGGAATTTTATACGCATAATAATAAAATTAATAATAAGGTTCTTACTCAAGAGCAAGAAGAATGATCCTACCAACCCCTAATTATCTATATGCTTCCTCATTCAGTCGAAGGGTTACCGGTAGATAATAGATATCGCTTAAAGGGATTCGTTCGACTTTGTACATGTTTACAATAAAGAGTTTACACACAATAATAATAAGTGGACTGAGAGTAACACCAATACTAAAACTTATACAAGTGGAATAACCAAAACTTACATAATGTACTTACATACGAGGCAATCGAATAATAGGTATTTGTGAAGCTCTCAATCTATACTGGGCCTCCGTAAGAAGTATAGTCCTTCATATTCTGAAAGAAGTCTGTGCCTGCCTGGTTGTTGAACGCATAGCTGGCAATGATCAAGTGCCTACTCGTACCTACATATACGATTGTTTGCTCCACTAAACTTTCGCTTAATCAAGGAGGATGATCTTCTCAGATGCTCAGTAGGCTAGTTCCGCTTGGCATTTACTCAAAATACGACTTATTTGTTTCACCTAGATTAGATCTTAATATCACTCGTACTTACCTAAGTATTTAATTTCTTCACAGAAATGTTCTATTAAATACTTGCAATTTTACCTTTGAACGATCAAATTATCCTCCTACTCGGCTTCGCTTCAGTCGAAGTGTCGAAGTTTTCTCTTAATTTTAGTTCTACCTATATGGTTACTCACCCTTAGGCTGTTTCCACTTTCGTTTCGTTCCACGATGCGAGGAATATGTTTGTCATGAACCAGTAAACACTTCATTTGCCTATCCTCGTTCAGCCCAGCTCTAGTGGAAACAGCTCAGCGGAGCGAGGTTTTTTTTATTACAAAACAAGGTAAGGATGTGTGCGAGGAATATGTCCCGCATCGTCAACGCATCCCGCTCTATTACTTGAAAAGAGTCCGCTACACGCCCTCGCTAAGACGCTACGCAGTACGCATCCTGGTAACACACACATTTCTGGTAAAACCAGTCACAAGTTTCACACCCTCGCACCGCTCAGCTACCTCGTGCATCTGGTGGAAACGCAGCCTTAAGGAAACATTAAAACAATCGTCACGAAGTGTCAAGGCACAGGAAGATATCACTTCCATACAATTTACACGGTTTTTCGTAGAACAATGCAACTTGCTTGCAGTGGCAGGTACCATGTCTGCTGCATCACGAAGGCAACTGATTAAAGTGAAAGTCTTTAAACACTTAGTTTTCTTGTTGTTAGATAGTGAATCATCCTTCTCATTCGTGTAATTAAAATAACGTTTATACTGGCGTGAATGTTTCCAATTGAATTTTTGTTTTTTTCGTACAGAAAAATACGTAACGATTTCCCTTGGGCTGATGAAATGGCAGTCTCTTGCGGGGTCATTTCTTTTCCGCCTTTGATATTTAATATTTCCTTATCAGGTTTCATTTTCTTTGCAGATTATGCGATCAATAAAATATCAGTGATGCAGATTGCCATTAAGTCTCGGAAAATTTTGCCCCCGCAGTATCGTATCTAATCTACGCAATACGAGCCTAAATATAAAGAAAGAAAGTACTTTCCCACGGAAATTATTGGTAAGGTATAAAATGTCAAAATTTATGGAATTATCTAAATAAATAATTAAAAATATTGAAAATACAAACTGAGACATGGATGCACAGAAAAACCAGAAAAAGAGACCAGCGAACCCTGGTCCTCAGTATTCCGTGCTGCGTGCTATAACCCCTACACCACCTCTGGACACCAGCCCAGTCTCTTTTTCTGGTTTTTCTGTGCATCCATGTCTCAGTTTGTATTTTCGATATGGTTTTCACGGGATGACCGTAAAAGTAACTGGAATTAAAATAAAAAAGACAAAAAGACTCCAAAAAACTAATCATACATAATTAAAAATCTTCATCAATTTGCATAAAAGTCACCTTTCCCTTCATAGTAAAATTAGATAGTGAGTAGGAACTGCAATGACAGCATAGCCGCAGATTGTAAGCTGTATGTAGGTAAATGGATACAGGCAACCAATGATTTTATATTGTGAGAGGGGCTTGTGTCCAAGAAGTAGGACATGCCAAATTGTAAGATAGCATACCTATTACTTGAGTCTGCATAAATCTGTACAAATAAATTTGATATTCAATGCAAGATACTCGAAAAAGAGTTTCTGCTGTCAAGTACAAGGCGCGTTGCTGGGACAAATGATAGTAAATGGCGTCACGACATCACGAGTTGGAACAATCGTGCCTGCGCTGGACATCATTCGGAACTCGTCTATTCAGCTAGTGCTAGCTCTCTCAAACCTATCAGGGTAGACAAGGATACTTTATCAAAAGCTTTCTATCGAATGTCTGAATAGAAACATGCTGTAAATAACACGTAGGTACACTCGATAAAATTACGGTTTGTCTTCACAGATAACGGAGTCCGAGAACTTCCTTTACCGTCCGCAATGCTTTTGGTTTATGATGGCATCTGTGGAAAAATTAAATACCTGCAACTGTAGAATACGTAGTAGTATACGTGGGTTCCTCTAAGGATATTTTAAATCTCATCACTCGAAAATACCGCTTGAAAGTTGTAAAACCACACAAAACTTAGTAAAAACTAGACATCACCAAATTTTCTATTCATCAAAAGCAATACAATTTTGTACCAGTTCGAGTGGTATTTTTACACATATTGTTTCAAATATTAGACTCCTGGCCTCTATACGCCACAAAAGTTACAAGCGCTGTAATTTTATAATAAGTAATTGTCACTTTTCGAATTGTAGCAACTAGTAATTTTAGTGGTGTAAGCCTTACACTGTAAGGTGTTGCTATCTGTCGCTATAAAACCAATGTCTAAAATAAAAGACAGGAAACCAGATTTTCGATCCTCTGATTTCGCAATACCGACTTCCACTTGTAAGGAGCTTAATATAAACTGCTTCCTTTTTTGGAATTCGATAGTATGCAACGTATTGGTCACTTACGTGATTACGAAAAGGGAAAACGCTGATTCTATATAGGTACCTACGACAGGTTGACAATCTTATTAATGAGTAATTACGGAAAGTAATGTGTAATGTAACTTTTTCTGAATGTCACGAGTACGTATTTTGAAGTAGCCTGTAATAGAGACAAAATTTCAAATCGAAATGATTTTATAGATAAAAATTCCATGGTTAAATTTTAAGTCAAACGGGAACTTATAGTACCTAAGTAAATGTAACATTAGGTACAATCTTTCAGTGCTCCTTTCAAAGATAATTTTCTAACTCCCAAACTGTCAAAGCAAAAACCGTGTGCTACATATTTATGTACTGGTGATCCACATAAGTTGATTCCACCTAACTCCTCATACACGCCAAGCCTTTCAGTCCACAACGATATTACCGATGCGAAACTTTCCCTCCCATAATGGATCAATTTACCTTTGTATCCATGTAGGTATTGTCGGTTTGTTTAAAATAAGATCTCTACGTGTTTTACTTTCACACTGAAGGTAACAGGAGATGTCAATCCGCGAATGATTGTTTGCGGTCGATATGCATCGATGAATTTTGATGGTTACAGAGTCGACATGTTGAAGTGAAATGTGGATACAAAAGCTTTCTTACGGAATATAAAACGAATGGCCCACAAAGCTCATTACAATGATCAGGAAGGTACCGTAAACTGCTTCAACAAAAGTTTAAAGCCTATAAGAGTGCTAAGTTATCGACTCTAAATCGAATACTCTACAGTACTCAAAATGTAAATATAAAGTGTATATAAAAACTGGCCAAGAGCGTATCGGAACGCCCAAAATAGGGTTCCGTAGCCATTACGAAAAAAATATTATTTGTCTAAGGATTTCGTATTTTATACGGAATCTTCCAAGTTTAGGTATATTTTATACCTTAGGCTGCTATTTACTCATAAACTACTAATAATTCTCAAGCAAACATAGCCGTTATAGTTTTCCTTGAAAGTTTGATATTTTATACTTACTACCATCCTGATTTTTTTTTAAATTTTCCACCCACCGCTTTGGATTTTAGAGGGGGGACGCTCGATTTTAATGAAAATTTGCACTTTAAAGTAAGCTAACTAGTGCGAGTTTGTTGAGCGATGCTTCGGGCTCCAATATTGCGCGACTCAAGGCCTCTTCTACTCCCGAGTCGGGGGCGTGGCTGCAGGCTTTGCCGTCTCCTCAGCTTGGCACTTTGCTGGATAACGACTCTCTCCGGATAGCCGTTGCACTTAGGCTGGGATGCAAAATTTGCGAGCAGCATCGTTGCATATGCGGGGCGATGGTGGAGGAGGATGGTCACCATGGACTTAGTTGTCAGAGGTGTGCTGGCCGGTTCTCGAGGCATCACTCAATTAATGACCTGATTCACAGGGCAATGGGTGCAGCTAACGTGCCTTGTATGTTGGAGCCTCCGGGGTTGAGCCGTAGCGACGGCAAGAGGCCTGATGGGCTGACGTTGGTTCCCTGGCGGAGAGGGCGGTGTCTCTTGTGGGATGCAACGTGCGTAAGTACCTTTGCGGCATCACACCTGAGTCACACGTCGAGGGCAGCTGGTTCCGCGGCTGAAAATGCCGCGCGGTCAAAGCGCCTGAAATACTCAGCCTTGGAACCGGCGTACGACTTTGTGCCATTTGCGGTCGAGACGGCTGGCCCTTGGGGGGTGGACGCCAGGACGTTGGTTTGGGAATTGGGGCGCAGGATGAGGGACAGAGGAGGTGACCCCCGTTCCGGGTCGTACTTGGTCCAGCGGGTCTCGTTGGCCATACAACGGGCAATGCCGCTGGGTAATGGGTACGTTTGGGCCAAGTACGATGCGGACGGGTATGGAGTAGTTTTTTTTTTTTTTACTTTATTATATAATTTATTCTCATTTTATTTTTTTTTTATTTTTTTTTCTCCTTTTCGTGATTTTTGACATTTTTTTTTATTTTTTTTTATTGTATAACTGTTTTTAATAAATTATTATTGTATTATATAGATTATAAATAATAATTTTAAAATTTCTTTGACATTGTTTGGTTTCTTTTGATTATTTGTGGTTTGATTAATTTGTTATTCTATTTAATTTGACATATTTGTTTTATTTAGTCAGGATTTATCTTTAGTTTATTAGGTAATGTGTGTATATAACATTGTAAATTTTCTACTTTAAAGTTGAATATTTCGCAAAAAAATCACTGAATCGAAAAATCATCTTAGCAAACCCCTAATGGTTTTAAAAGACCTATCCAACACCCCACACTATAGGGTTGGATGAAAAAAAAAACACCCCCACTTTACGTCTATGGGAGGTACCCTAAAAATTTTTTTTTTTAATTTTTTATTGAACCATTTTGTCGGCATAGTTTACATATATATACGTGCAAAATTAGAGCTTTCTAGCATTGATAGTCTCTGAGCAAAGCCGCGGACGGACAGACAGACAGACATGGCGAAACTATAAGGGTTCCGTTTTTGCCATTTTGGCTCCGGAACCCTAACAAGTGTACCAACATTTAATTAAAATGTATAAAATAATGTAACATGATTACCTACCTATTTCTTTTCGAAATTGTTTAATATAAAGTTATAGTTTTTATACTGCAAGGCAAGACGCAGATGGTAAAAATATAGAGTTCTAGATTGCCGCCTTAGCTTAGCTTAGTCTTGGCTTGATATCGGAGCAAGTCAGAATTAAAATACCCGAAAGAGACACCGTTGAAAGCGATAGAGACGCAGCTAAAAATTTGCGTAGATGCTAACGGTCGCATGCGGCTATTGGCTATTACAGTCAGAGGCACGAACAAAACATTAACAATCGATAGTACTAAGAATATTGAATCATTCGAGAGGCGATGTGGGCTAAGAATAACATAAACGCAGGCATTTATTGCTCTGGCTAGTTTGTTGCGCATTACATTTGCATTAATACTCTCATACCTTACATATGTAATCATAATTAAATTAAGAAACATCGCCGTAAATAGTAATTCATTTGCTTTAGTGAAAACACCGTGCACCGTGTCGTCTGCTCATTTTTGTAAGCAAGCACTCATTATAATTTTAATTAATGAATATTTAGTAGGTATTTAAAAAAGAGAAGAATTCAGTTTCAACATATCTTTTTACTTTCATTGGATCATATTGAAAACGTACCGTGGCTCTTCGGCTTTCATGAAATATTATTTACTGGTTGAATATTAATTTTCAAGTTGCTGTAAATCTAAAACAAAATATTTACTTTGAATAGCTGCTTAACACGAAGGTTGGTAAAAAGTTAGCAACTTTAATATAAAATATAATGACCCGGATAACTCACGTCTTAAATCGAGTTTAGCTCGACATGTTTCGGGCTAATCCGTAGCCCTTCGTCTTCGGAGCAACGCGACTCAGCGGCTGCTGCAACACGCGCACTGCGCGCCGCCGCTCTGCTCGCGCGACTACCCGACGAAACTGACACCGGCACACAACTACCCGCGTTTTCATCATCATTACAACTGTCAAATGTAGGGTAGCACACAACACTAACAACATCGCTCTGTAAAGGTACGTTCACACACACCGACGACGCAGCACGAGTATTTAACACCGTTTTCCAACTCGGAGGTACCGTCCAACCACTATCCCGATTGAAATTCGGCCGACGACTAATCTCGATGGCTTCACGCACTTTCCGCGGAATGAAAAATTTCTCTCTCGCAAGAACAGATACCTTATCAAATCTGATATAGTGCGTCGAATCCGAGTCCATTGAGTGCTCGGCCACAGCAGACCCCTGTGTGGGCACTTGGCTGTTAAAATGTAGTTAAACTAGAATAATATCTTAATTGTTGTTGTCTGTATGTGTGCCTTCAGTGGAATGGAAAGCTAAATCTAAGTTAGCTTCAGACCTTTTCACAAATTAACCACTTCGATTATACGGTGCATCGGCTCGGCAACTCCGTGGATTCACAATACGGTGAAAACGTAATTACTATGTAATACAATCACTTGTCACGGATAATTATTTGTAATAATACACACGACCCTGACTTGAGATCTTCGTGGGTCTTCGAAAGCCACTGTCTTACGTCATGTTTGCGTGGTTGTTCTTATTTTTACTGGCGATGACGGGGGAGCTTTATACACGCTTTCCTCGATCATATTTATAAGGAAGTAACCTATTGATTCTTGATTGAAAGCATCCTATACACCTATCGTTTATTTGTTTTAACTCTCCTCTGTAACTTAAGCGCTTTTAATGGCAGATGAGTTGGAAAGTATGGGCAGCTTTAGCAGTTCCTTGGCAAGATTGAAAGGAGGATGTTGTGCTAAGTGCTTTTAATCGCTTACAGGTTGGTGTCTCTCACTTGCTTAATATTGGAATACCTGTTCCTTTTTTTTAAATTCAATTATACTTTTTGTCTATTGAGATTTTTCTTCACGGCCCAGTCGAGTCATTTCTGGTGTTTTTTCCGATTTGTGCAAAATGGCAACTAGGTACCAAATCGAACGCACTAAGCTACATTAGGTATCCATCAAGCACAATATTATTTGCAAGAAATGCCTTATTCTACTTAACCGCAAACTTATTACAACGGAAGGGAGATGCTAACTAGTACAAACCTAGACCAGGTCAGTGCCCCCCATTGTGATGTCCGGTGCACAATCGCGGTGTGATACAGCAGATAATAGGAGCCCAGGCACGAGATATCAGACTCAGCCATCTGGCAGAAGTTCCATTCATCCCGAGTCACGCCTCGCGGCCTTTACAAGTAGAATGCCTGTTGTTGTAATTACCTCCGTGCCAAGCGATATGATCGAATTTGAAGTGCTTCGATGAAGCGTCATGTTTTATGATAATACTTAACAAGGGGTTTGTTGTTGCTCGCAGCCGACCAATCAATCCAATATTAGAATGAGTAAGGTCCGTCTGTGTGGGTGTAGGTAGAATCATTGAATAAATAATAACTTATAGGTAATATAATTATAATATAATTAATAAATAATAAATATAAATTACTTATAATAATTAATAGATGAAAATTCTCACGACTAATATAAGATCACAACATTATATCATACAATGCTTAAATATAGCAAAGAATTTGTACAAAAACTGCTACAATTTTAACCGTTTTTATTCAACCAAAAACTTAGTTTATTTTTTGAAAGAATGCCAATCCGATCCTAATCTTTTGCCGAAACGGTCTGTAACAAGATGAAGATAGATTTCGCGTAATATCATGCGATACGTTACGACGATTGTCCGTAAGAGGTTATCGAACTGGAATATATTAATATTAATGTCCAAAACCCGGAATACGGACAGAATTCTGCAGCGTCGCAATATGGTTTTAAAGCTTAGTATTTATAAATGTTAAATGGCTATACAGATGATTGCTTAAGTAAATAAACTTCAATGTCCATTATGTTGTCACGAAATTAAAGTTCTGTTAAAATTGTTTCATTTGCTTATAATATGAGTGAGTAATACTTGTGTAGAAATCGTTATACCAGGTAGGTATTGTATCTATCTACCTAAATGAAGTGAGGGTTCCCTCGCCCCTGTAACGTGAAGGAAATTGACTCAGGCAAAGGTAGACTAGATGCGTTCCACGTTCCACCCTAATTCTACCAATCAGCCAATCAGCTGGCATTACTTTCGCCAACTGTCGTTTTTAGAGTTCTGTACTCGTACGGTAAAAGGACTTTAATTCATCACGAGTCACCTGGAACCTTTTCACAGTAAACGTCATGGTGACATCGCTTTAATTAACAAGGAAAATCGTAATGACTTTTCCTTTGAACTTCAGTGGGTAAAATCGCAACCTTTATACTATGATCACTCTTTTGTCCATTCCTTTGTCTTTCTGTAAATTCTTATCAGTGAACAAAATCAAACTTTGAAGTACTGACTGCAGATTATAGTAGGTACCTACCTATTATACAGTTGAACAAATTGAATCCTGACCCAGGGTTGGAACCTTTGTGCTACTAATGTCATGTTGACATCTCATACTTTTGTCAAGGAAATCATAGTGTAATTGATTATTAAAAGAAGTAAAGTAGTGGGTTGTTCAGTGGTGGCAGGTTGTTACTTCTTGTTTTAGATTGGTTGTGGCTGGTATTCTACCGAACAAGGACAGCTCTACCGTACTCGACCTAAAGTCGACTGTTATAGTGTCTTATCCAACCTCGACATTGGCGGAATCATCGCATCGTTCGATGGGGCCATTACAATCCCAAAAATTGAATTGAATTGAATTGATTACTAAAAGGTTCCACCCCGGGTCATGATTCAAATTGTTCGACCGTACCCTTTAGAAATACCTGAATCGTGACACCATGTGGAACTCTTTCACGCAAAATGTCATAGTGAAACAAGGGAAAAAACTATACTTACCTAAATGTTTCACCGTAGAACGTTAATAAGTTCCGGTACTTTGATTGTTCTACGGCGGACCCTACCTGTTCTACTGAAATGATCATATTTTTTTATTAAACGTATTTTATTTATTACTTAGGTATTAGCAGAACATTACGTGCAACATTCGCTTTTTTTTAATCTACCACTTCTATAAGTAACATGGTCAGTTTTAGACTTAGGTTTTAGAACCTAGATCAGATGACAGGATGACATTGACAACTGATCGAATACTACTCAAAATCAAAAAGAGTGGAAAAAATCAGGCATGGAACCAGCCAACCAGATCAGGTAAAGCTTATTAATTATAATTACACACATTTACTTACTTTCGAAGTATGTCTATAGCCGCTGATGCTGCTAGCAAGGCTTTCGGCGTCATAATGTCGGGAAAACGAGTATGGGCCCGGATGACTCCGGGACACGCATTGCCCCATAAGCTCGCCCACCCAGCACAGAACTAGCACATTAGTCACTTCACTTTACTAATTCGTCTAAAACACTGGCTACAAAAAAAAGATAAACATCCTTTAGCAAAAAAAAAACGAGACGATTGAGGAATTAAATTTGAATTAAGAACGCCGTTGAAGCTTTGCCGCGCTTTTGTTTAATGACTCGAGTCTAATGATTGATGATTGTATATCTCCGAGGCTGTGTTATTCATTAGAGCGTGAGCTTGTTTGATAACAAAATTGTATCTTTATTGTAATATGTGGGTAATTGCCAATAAAAGCATTCTGGTATAAAGATGAGATCTTTTGAATACTGACAAGCAGGTGAATTGGATAATACATCTGGATAAGAACTACTACTTACCCACAATCTTTACTTCTAACAAATACTGCAGTTTAGTAATACAGATAAAACAGTATTTTTTAAACACATTTTGGTAGTAACAAAATTACGTTAAAAATATAAAAAAAATACTTTTTAAGTACCTAAAAGTATTTTTCTTTTCTTCTTTTTAAGTAATAGGTATACCTACGTGGTAATAACAATATCATATCATAAAAATAAATTATCCCATGTGAAATTAATATCACACACGTCCTTCACAGTTCACTTAAAGATATATGAGCTTCGTATGTCCGAAACGAATGAATTGATGTAGGCGCGTGGAGCGCACTGCGCCCGGCGTGCGACTGCGCCCGCGCACTTGCCTCGCGAACCTTTACAAACATCAACAAATGAACACCTCAACCACTCACGCCAACTCTTTCTTCTACAACTAATCAAACAAAGATAGCACTAGCTACCGCTAAGCAGTCCATTTCGGTGTTCTTTTAACGACTACTACAAGCGTAAGGTGTCGAGGAGGACCTGCGGTTGAGTCATTCATGAGTTGCTAGATACGCCGCGGTGCATCCTAATTATTGCGTGGTGCGTCTGAAAGTGAATTACAGAAGTTGATTAAATCATACTATTTTTATGTTTTTTTTAAGAGATTTAAAACCTTGCTGCACGGGTATTTACGATTACCTACCTATTTGCTGTAGGTACAGTCATCATCAAAAGAAGCTGTACACTTTCGTACTTTGTCCTTTTACTAAACGCATGTACGATTTTCAATGTGTCAATGCGACAGAGTAAAAAAGTGATCCGCTACTTTTTGAGGCTGGCTGTACCTTCATCATCATCCCGATATACGTCCCATTGCAGGGCACAGGCCTCCCCTCAGAATGAGAGGGCTTGGGCAGTAGTTCCCACGCGGGCCCAGTTCGGATTGGGAACTTCACACACACCATTGAATTGCTTCGCAGGTTTGTGCAGGTTTACTCACGATGTTTTCCTTCACCGTAAAGCTCGTGGTAAATTTCAAATGTAATTCCGCACATGAACTTCGAAAAACTCAGAGGTGCGAGCCGGGGTTCGAACCCACGACCCTCTGCTTGAGAGGCGATAGGTCAAACCAATAGGCCACCACGGCTTCAACTGGCTGTACCTTATCTTATGAAATAGAATAAAATCCAAACCCCCAAAGGGAAGGAAAGAGCCCTTTTATTTTTACCCGACTGCCCGTTTTTGACAATTGATGATAAATAGGTATGTAAGTATCTATATTGGTCGGTGTTCAGGTATGTGTACGGCGTCAATAGCGAGAAGCGTGGAACAAAAGTTCTGATGAAAAGCAATTACATACTTACAAGGGTTTTGAGTTAAGCTAACCTAACCATATTTCATGAATTAAGCCCGGATAACTCACGTCTTAAATTTAGTTTAGCTCAACATGTTTCGGGCTAATTTGTAGCCCTTCCTCTAAGATCACACGACACGGCGGCTGCTGCTACAAAACGCACACATGTTCAGCTAAAACTCGATTTAAGACGTGTGTTTATTTCATTAAATATGAGTCTCACGGTAGTTTAATGTTAAAAAAATAGTTGAAAAAATGTTCCGAATAATTTAAAACATCTTGTATAGTTTGAATCGACGTTAAACGTTTAATTTTATATTTTTAATAAATTCGATTACCTACGTCATGACACAATAATACACAGTTACGAACTTACTCCTACGTTAGGTACCTACCTAGCTTTATAGCTCATAGAACTATATTTTTTTGACACTTCCAACATTTTAGCTAGCCAAGGCCAACCAGTCAGCCAGTTGGGCACCCAAAAAAAGGTGCTTGTACCAGCGGCGCTTGAGGTCAAACACCCAACCCATTTTTCTGTATGCAGTAATCTTAACACTATTTTTTGCTTGTTGCTATAGCTAAGATTTAGATATAGGAATAACCTCCCGCCACCTATTAGAAACGCGAATTCACTGGTCAGCTTTAAGACGAAATTGAAACTCCACTTGCTGAACGAACAAGCATTTTTTGACTAGCCGGCGCGGCGTTTGTAGCAATAAATGCTTATTAATTTATGTACTTAGCCACATATTTATATAATTTATATTTATGTTTATATTTCATACATTCATAATCGTATTCGTATTTTCGTACATTTATTTATTTATATTAAAACATAACTCAACTCAATACTGCTATTTAACACTGCTCTTTCTGTTGTGTTTCACTTCTCTCTTGCAAGTTATTTACGTTTATGTTTTGTGATTGTTATAATAATATGGATTCACTGAAATCAGCGTCGTTGCACTATCTGCGGCGACACATGCTGAGTGGACTCCTTTTAGAGACCACAGTCAACACTGTAATAGGCATTAACATACTTACCTACTATTATATTAAGTAATTTCTGTAAATGTTGTTGCATTGTGTGTTTCTAATAAATCTTTCATTCATTCATTCATTCATTCATTTAGAAAAACGCTTTTAATATCTCTCGCGGTGTTTAGGGTTCCGACCTCACAATCACAAGGAAAAACGAAAACTTTTTGTTTGTTTATCAAGACCCTTTTTTAGGGTTCCGTACCCAAAAGGTAAAAACGGAAACCCTACTACTAAGATTTCGCTGTCCGTCCGTCTGTCCCTCCGTCTGTCACCAGGCTGAATCTCATGAAACGAGTTAGACGGGTAAAATTTTCACAGATTACGTATAACTGTGGCCACAACAACAAATGAAGGGTCCACGGAGAGAACATGTCTAGTCACCTTTTTTTAAAATTGAGATTTTAATCTCAAAATGTGGAGGTCGCAAAGTACTATGAATTACCATTGAATTAAGGATATCTGAAAGCAATATATATGTTACTTTTAAAGAAATAAATAACCATGGTATTGTTCGTGATGACTAACTTTAAACCGCTATGCTTCGGTGACTAGACATGTTCTTTCCGTGTACCCTTCAAATACTAAAAACAGAATAAAATAAATATTTAAGGGGGGCTTCCATACAACAAACGTGATTTTTTTGCCGTTTTTTGCTCGATACTTATAACGGCAACAAGTTGACTCTTGAAATATTCATAGAATATTTAGTCGTATATGTTCACTATAAAAATAAATAATTACTTACTTAAATTATTTTTTATTGTAACCAGTCTAAAAGTTACGACTGCAGCAGGCGCCAATTAAATCTTTTAGCGAGGTTGCATACTATTTCGATAATAATATTTAATACCTACTTCACTTTTAAAGTTTTGTTTTTGGCGGTAAAGATGGAATAGAGCTGAAGCAAGTGACGCTAAATGTAACATGGTTTCGTGCTAAAAACAAAATGAAATAAAATTAACTTTGAGGTCTTGTAATATAGTTGTAATTTGAATAGCATACTTAATACATTCTGTGTAGAACAGCGTAGCTACGCTAGCAACATATTGACTAAACAAAATGTCAATGTCAAAAGACTGCCAAGCAAGATAGTTATCAATAATAATAAATAAAATACGGACTGCTTTGGCATCTGTATTAATACGACGCAGGGAAGTTTTAGATTCATTCTTGATTTATACAAATCTACTTTTTTCTTATGTCTGGAATGATAACAAGGGCAGCGGCAAGAGCTTTCTCTACGGAAGGCCTCAAAGTTGTCAACAATGTTGCTAAGCAACAATTTAGCGTATCACTTCGAGGCAGTAAGTAAAATGTTAATTCATTTTTATTTCCGGGATTATACTGTTTTAACTAATTATTTAGTCCGATTTACATCATTATTTCAGTAGACGCAGTTCTAGCTTATCAACAAAGTGGAAAAGGTATAACTTTCGTGCATACAGATGTGCCGCAAGCATTTCAAGGGAAAGGCGTGGGAAAACTGCTAGCTAAGGTTTGTTGCTAATTATTTTGCTATTACCTCTTTCTTTTACACTGCTCCTTATTTCAATTACTTACCATTTATTTTTCAACAGTATGCATTTGACCATGCCAAAAACAACAAGCTGGATGTAATCTGTCAATGCCACTTTCTGGCTAAATATTATGAAAATAACATCTCAGATTACAAAGGCCTGAATGTTAAATTACAGTTAGAATAAAAGCAAATAGATTCATAATGGAGGTTGCATGGCATCGGTGTAATATTAATTATTATTTAAGAGAAAAATGCTATGGAAAAGCTAAAAATATAGCCAAAATGGCTTCTGTGCAGTTCACTGATACAACAGAGTTTTCTTTTTACCATGGGCTTGCTAATATTCTTGAGGGGCAAATTCAAAAGGGAATCAATGAGTTGTCTCCCCTACAATCAGATCGGGATATCCAATTAGCTGTTGTAATAGCCCTTATATATGGATATAAGCTTGCCAGTTCTTTAGAGAAGGATGCTTTGTATGGCCTAGAGGCAAAACTTAAAGAAGAAAGGAAGCAAGCAACTGCAACATCTTACTATTATGCAGGACTATTTCTATCGTTAGCTGGGAAGTATGAAAAGGCTTCTGAATATATTAATAAGTGCTTGAAAAAGGATCCTAACAGCCTGAATGCTATCATATTGAAGGGATGGAATGACATGTACATGCATGTAGGAGACATGCAAGTATCTATATTAGATTCTTTGGAGTTAGCGCTAAGCAAGAGTGACAGAAATGTAGAAGCTTTGCTGGGGTTGGCTAAATACAAATATTTTGCTAAAGACCATGAAGCATCCAATCTTACACTAAACAGACTAATAGTAAGCAGCCCTGGAGAGGTGGTTCCACTAGTTGAAAAATTGAAAAATGAATTTGCTTTGCAAAAATGGGAGGCAGTGTATGACACTATGGAAAGAATTTTCCATATGGAATGTGATAACATTATTGTTTTAAAAATAAGGATTTATATTGCTTTATGCAAGAACTCTGATTACATTGAGGCTACTGATCAACTGAACAGATTTTTCACTGTTTTGGAAAACGAAGAAACATACAATGGGTATCAGTTTTATAATGCAACGCAAATATTTTCTAGAGTTTGTGGTAGATCAAGCGCTGTATTGTCGCAAGTGTACAGATTTGCTCAGTATGCATCTGAAATGTATTCCAACAATGTTGACTACTTGAGCGAAGTTGGATACCAGTGCATTCTACAAGGAAAGTACAAAGATGCTCTAAGCTTTTTCAAAGCAGCTAGTAAAATTGATAGCAACTCAATAACTGCTTTATGTGGACTGACTCTTTGTCAGATGCATGAGAATGGTCCCACTGACCAGATTGCTCAGCAAATTGAGCTGTTGTTTGAAATGCAAGGCTCAACTAAAGTGCCCATTCTGTATTTATTATCAGCTCAACTGAATCTCAAGAACTCCATAACAGCTATTGCATTACTGAACACAGCTTTTGAATCTAAGTTGTCCTTAGCCAATAGAAATCCCTTTGGCCTTACATATACTAAAGATCTGGATCCAGATTTTCTGCTTGAAGTCTGTAAGGAGTACAAAAAGCATTTGCCAAAGAAGCCCTTTGTTATTGTGGGTTATTTACTTTATTCTCAAGAAGCCAGTCCTTTGGTTGTAAGCTGTGTGAATATTCTTGAGACAGCTTGCAAAGCTTGTCCTGGTTTGATAATGGCCTTGTATGAACAAGCCAAATTGAAGTTTCTGTTTGGGTATGCAAGTGACGCTCTGAAATTGGCTCAACAAATTGGCGAACTAGATAATACCCATGCTGGCAGTCAAGTACTACTGGCTCAGATTTACATACAACAGCAAGCCTTTACAAAAGCCGCACAGACATTAGAAATGTGCTTAAGCTACAATTTCAAAGTGAGAGATAGTGCAATGTACCACTTTCTTAATGGTGTCATATTAAAAAGTGCCAATCAGCTACAGGACGCTCTGGCCAGCTTCAACACAAGCTTACAAATAACTACGAGCAAAAATGTTGCCAGCAATGTTAATCGCCAGTTTGAGTCAGATTTAAATATCATTGACAAGGCAACACTGTACTTGCAAATTATTGAAATACAAACTGTTTTGGGGCAGTTGGCTGAGGCTGGAAAAACTATGCAGGTAAGAATGTTCAAACAATAAAAAAGGATAATGGTTAAATCAGCTGCATTACTGTATGATATGCATGAATTAATTTAATAATAATAATTTTACAGGAAGCTATTCAAGAATTCTCTTACACCTCTGAAGAAAGTCGCCTCCTTATAGCAAGAGCTGACTTAGCTCTTAAGAAAGGCGATGTTGATAGTGCCATTGACATCCTGAATGAAATAAAACCTGGCCAGCCTTACTACTTCCAAGCTCACAGTAAGATGGCACATATTTATCTGAAGGAGAAGAAAGAT
The DNA here is from genome assembly GCF_025370935.1 of Choristoneura fumiferana. Taxonomy (NCBI): domain Eukaryota; kingdom Metazoa; phylum Arthropoda; class Insecta; order Lepidoptera; family Tortricidae; genus Choristoneura; species Choristoneura fumiferana. The sequence continues at coordinate 6,626,172 of NC_133475.1, read as the reverse complement.
CGTGCTATGTTCACAACTTGTTTTAAGGAGGTAGTCAACAACCATCCCATGGCTGATGCTCACACAATGATGGGTGATGTTTACATGTCCATACATGGTAAGATACAGCTGGGTACTACGAAATTAGGAAATCGAAGTTTGTGTCGTTCGGTCCCTCTGACACTTATACTATTTAACACGAGAGCGAGAGGGACGGTAAGATACGAACTTCGATTTTCGAACTTCGGAGTAGGTAGGAGTAGTATTTATTCAGTCTTTGTGCCCTTCCACTGCTGAAAAAACTAAGTTTTTTCCTTTTTTATAGAGCCAATACAAGCAGCCGAATCATATGAAGCAGCTCTAAAAAGCAATCCCAAGGATATACAGCTAGTTAAAAAACTAGGGAATGCATTGGTAAAAATGCATGAATACGACAAAGCGTCTATGCATTACGAATCCGCCATTCAACTTTTGAATGACGATGAACTTCGGTTTGAACACCTAGAGCTTCTGATTAAGGTAATTATTACTCTTTGGTAAAATGTACTTGAGTTAAACATAGTAACTAACAGGTTACATACAAAATGAAACAGAAGGACAAAGGGATTTTGTTTTGCCTGTTTATTGTTCAAAAAATTAGCCTTTATTTTATTTTTCACAGTTGAAACAGCATGACAAAGTGGATTCAATGATATCGTCAGAACTAAATGAGGTGTACAATAAGGAGAAAGACATCACCTCTCTGAAGCGTCGCGTCCGCCTTTTATTGCTCCAAGCTAACAGCCGCGAACTTAAAAACCCTACAGCGGGAAACACTCACTTAATTCTCACTGAAGCAAGAGACTTGCAGGCCTCTATAGTGAAAAGAATAGAGATTGACTCAAGAGGAGACTTACAAGAAGAGAAGCGGGACTTGTCGAATATTCTCTGTTGTTTGGCGAAGGTGAAGTCGGCGAGAGAACCGGCGATTGCTAGCAATCTGTATTCCGAAGCGTTGATACATTCACCGAGAAATCCTGATACTTTGTTAGCACTTGCTAAGCTGTATGCACACGTAAGTATAACCTGACGATAGTTGGTAGTTCAGTACCTAAAAATAATGACATCTAATTGAGAACAAAAATATTTTTATATTATCTGCACCACCGTTTTCAGATGAACAACCCAGATAAATGTGAACAGACTTGTGCCATTCTATTAAATACCGACCCGAATAACGAATCCGCTGCAGTTATGATGGCTGATCTTGCTTTTCGGAAGGTAACTATGTTAAACATTATACCTTAATTTGCTTACCGGTTTTACGGTTTTAGTTTAGTTGAAAATTTGGTTTTCCTGTAGGACTGCCCTAACCTAGGACTCTTCGAGGCTATAGAGTAAATAGGCTATTGCAGAGTCAGTGAGACAAACCTTTGGCCTCATCTGCATTTTTCATCAGGGGTAGGGGTAAATCACGGGTCAGTCAGTTTTACGTAAAAAAAGTCTATGATTCTTAATGACTACTGGAACTATTTAGATGGCTTTTTTTAGGAACCCTAAACCCACGGAAAATGGATGGCGATTCTTTGACAGTTTTAACAACGCTCTCTTATCTGATCTGATAATATTACGGGTGATGTCTATTTCCTAAATTGCCAGGTGGATCTCGAGACGGCCCAGCGTCATCTTAGTCAGATCCTGTCCGTGAAGCCGACGAGCTGGGAGGCCCTCGCTGAACTGATCGAAGTGCAGTGGCGGCGCGGCAAACTGGCTGACGCGGAACCGGCTCTAGAAGCTGCCAAGCTTGCTTTAGGAGAGCAGGAAGACCATGGTATGTTAAAGTTTGGTGAAAGGGATGAACATAAAAAGACTGGAAATTTATTGCATAATTAGCAGATTCCTCCTATGTCTGTGAAACGTGTTGCCAATCCTATATTTTTTTAATTTGCCATCATTTCGTTGGCACGATTCGCTGTTCTTGTCCACATTTGATTGTTACCAGGCTACCAGTACTGCGCAGGAGTGTATTCGGTATACTCGGGCAAGGCCAACGCAGCGCTGCGGCAGCTGAACCAGTCGCGGCGCTCGGCGCGGTGGGGCGCCACCGCCGCACGCCGCATGGTGCTGCTGTGTCTGTCGCAGCACGCGCCCGCCGCGCTCGGCGACCCCGCCAGCGACGAGTCGTGAGTACAACTATAGTAGACGACACGGAACTAGAATCTAAAATCATATTACCCTCTCGCTAGTTTGACAAAAATGTGAGCAAGTAATACGATATTGGGTTCCAACTATCGTGCCGTTTACTGTACCAGGTTGCCAGCACTGTGCAGGAGTGGTCTCGGTATAAGTAACACACACCAGTGTTGTTGCGATAGCGATAGTTTCGCTATCGATAGTTGACCTTGAGAAATCAGTCGATAGCGCGATAGGTCTCGAAAATATCGACATGCTGCAATACTATCGATAGTGAAAATTAGGCGATACTATGTTGAACTTGGTCAATACTATCCATAGTATCGCATCAAAAAGTCGATACTATCGATGCTATCGATTGATGAAAAATAAGTAGTACCTACTATTGCTAAACATCAATAGTCTAGATAGTTTCGCTCTATCGGTAGTCGAACATTAGTATTAGATGTATAGTCCTATCGAAACTATCAACCCTTGACGATACTATCGATAGTATTGATAGTGAAAATAAGGCGATACTATTGAACTTAGTAAATACTATCCATACTTTTGCTAATGTTCGACTATCGATAGAGCAAAACTATCGATACTATTGATCTTTAGCAATAGTATTACTTATTCTATGGGTACTTGAATGATTTTCAAGGTCTCGATAGTATCACGACAACAACACTAACACACACACAGTAAGTAAAATTAAAAGTGTAAGGCGGCATAATGCGTATTTGTTACTTCTTAGGTGCGAGGGTGCCGATTCGTTTTTGGTTATTTTTTAGCGTTCGTCACCCGACAAAGCCAGCGACAAGGCCAGCTCTAGTGGTCCAAAATCAGGCTTGTGAATTAAAAAGAATGGCGGTTTCTTACGGGGCTCCTAGTGGTCCAAAACTATTGGTGCTTACTCACATGTTAGACAGGGACACCAATAGTTGCCGGCCACATATTGCAGTGAAAATATGGCCCGTCTAGGAGCCCCTTTCATGGTATCAGTTAAGCAAACACGCGTAGGGAATATTACTGCAATTTTCTGGCGTCAGAGTGCAGCACTAGCAAAAACCGTAAACAGTTTTCTATAGGTAATAATGGTACTAATACTCTTTGCTCATGATCCGTCATATGGCGACAAAATATAAAGTGAACTGACGTTGTCATCGCGGTTTGTGTTAGTGTCGCCCCCCGCGCAGACCTTTGCGTAATATTCCCTATTCATATCTGTGTTATCGGGAGCTTTTATCCTGTGTGGTAAAGCTGTGACCTGACTGTTTTGCTAACAGCCCTCACCACGCAAATAATCGTTTTTTCAGTGACACGAAAATGCTAGCGCTCAAAACGGCTGAAAAACTGCTAGCAGAAGTAGCGCCGGCGGAACGAAAGGCATTGCAAGCGCTTATACAGCTAGCGACCAAGCAGAAGAGCCAAGCTGAACGCGTCCTACAAGATTTGCTGCCCATAGTAACTGATGAGAGTCACCAGGACGACCCATATCTGATTCTGGCCATTGCGAACGCGTAAGATATCACTTCACTCCATACCACTAGCTGTATACCGCCGACATGTGCAGTCGAAGAAACGTACCAAGGTGGAACAAGGTGGTGGTGTCATGTTGACATCCTATACATTTGCCAAAGTAATCGGCGAAATTGATTACTAAATGGTTCCACCCTGGTACGTGATTCAGTTTCCTTGACTGGATACTAAACTTACAGATCAATATTGTACCGTATTCACTGTGTCTTACGGTTGTTATAGTTACAACATTTTAAAGCAGCCGACGCGTGCGAAAAACATATTGAAGAGGACCATTTCGTCAGTGACATGGACGCCCGAAAAAGCTGCTGGTTTGGAAAGGTATATAATATCTAAATTAATTACTGTGGTCAGAACTTTTCTAGTTACTTATTATATTACAACGTCGTTAATACTTTATAGGTGCTGGTTGGAAGTGGCGGATGGCCAAGTTAGTTCGGGAAGACTGGATGTAGCTAAAGAACTGTTGACGAAAATCCTCAACCACAACCAGTCTTGCGCGGCTGCTTACCAGTATTTAGGTAATTTTCAGAATCTGACGATGCTTTTCTCGAAAGTAAAAAGAAAAATGCCAGCATTTCTTTTTTTCTTTGTTCAAATTTATCTTTATTATTTGACACAAGAAAAATACTACGACATTGACGTTTTAAACTGTCAATAGACAGAGATATTCGACATGCACTATGAATGACGTCACAGCTCGACAAATTTGATTTTTCTAGAATGAGAGGGAGGGAATCCAATCGTTCGTATCCTTATTTTTCAACTGTGCTGTGTGTGCTGTGCTGTGTAAGTTTTCGGTTACAAAATACATCTCGATCGCGTTCGCGTTAAAATCTCAATTTGTATGGAAACACGAATATCGCAAACGTTCCGCTAGAGACGCTGTTCGTGTTTCCATATAAATTGAGACTTTAACGCGAACGCGATCGAGACGTGTTTTGTAACCGAAAACTTACAATAAGGGTACTGATATTGATGAATTTTACGTCATTCGTTTTATTTTACAGTATCACTAAGTAATTTAAGATAAAAATTTTGTTCAATGCATATTCCCTTTTGTGCTATCTGGGCACCACCAGGGACAACTGGTTAATTTTTAGTATAAATAGCCTTAACCAACCGTTTAGTGATAACGCGTGTATTCATAAACGTTATTTACAGGTTATCTGGCAGAAAAAGAGCAGAATTACAAAAGCGCTGCACAGAATTACGACAACGCCTGGTCTTTCGGTGGCAAAACCGACCTGGCCGTTGGTTATAAGCTCGCTCACGCTTACCTCAAGCTCAAAAAGTACCCTGAATGCATCGTGGTATGTCGACACATCCTCAAGGCACATCCAGACTATCCTAAGATCAAAAAGGAGATATTGGAAAAGGCTAAAACTAACTTGAGAACATAGCAATACTAGAATAAGTGAACTGTAACGTAATATCGAATAAACAGTAGTTTTCAAGGTTTTGTTTCATTCAACAGTGGAAATTAGTACAAGTACAAGCTTTTATTTAGTTTCACCTGTCCCGTTGTCTGTTTGTCTGTAATCGAATCTTGCAAGTTGATTCTTAAAAAGGCAGAGGTGGTTTAGCTACCACATGCATTGACTTGGAAATTCAACCTTAGAGTATTAGTTATAAGTTACAATATCCATTGTGATTATTGAAAATACTACTAGCTTTAAATCCTTTGTCAGGTATGTAATCGATAGCTTTTTTTGATTCTAGTAGTATCCTAAATAAATGGCTAACTGGAAGTAGTTATGATTTTGGTATTATGTAATTGTATGTAGTATGCATGTAATGTATGTATATTTGGTAAACAATTATTTTTATTTTAGCTTAATTAACCTGTACATTAAATTACTTTAACTATAAAACGTGTTAAGTACAAAAACTTATTAGTTGGTGACTCAGTTTTGAATTTTGTAATAATTTGTAAAATTAATGTCGAAATATGCATAAATATATAATCAAACTGCTTTGTGACATTTACTACACAAAATTTTTTCAAAAAAACTGGTGTAACTACGCTAAACATATAATACATTCACTCTTAATTATTCGTAATCGTCGTTCTCGAGGATGGTTTTGAACAGAACGACTAAAGATGAATAATTTATTTTCCCGAATAGAACTTGCAGCTGCAACACAATTCGTCACGCAACACAGTTCAAATTGTCTTACACCGCCACGCACACACAATATTGAGTTAAGTCACGAACATAGAAAAAGCCAAAAAGGTCCCAAATGGAGTAAAAAGTTTAAATATTAAAGTGTGTGTATCAAAGGGTTAATTGGGTAGGTATATTTTTGGTTAATACAAAACTATTTAGTCCGTCAGTGACATTATAATCAAAAAAAAATGACAAAGATAAAGCTCGTCAAAGTTCGGAAGTGGTTATACATCACTCCTTAAAAAAGTGAAGGTAGGCGTGACGTCAACGTGAACTCACCAGTGCAAACGCAGGGTGTGAAGGAAAGCGGACAGCCCCTCCATCATGACCAGGATGGCGAGTGTGAACAGCGACCAGAACCAGAATATGACGTAAAGCTTGATCGCGCCCACGTAGCTGTGGTCCTTCAGACCCATCTGTAGCACCATGTTCCACAACACTTCTGACAGTTCTGTAACAGAATATTTTATAAACTGGGATCAATATCTGACACACTTTTTGCATAAATATCTGATACGACTCTATTTCTAGGGCCGGTCTCATGACGATGTTTTTGTACGCTCCACTGTGGGAGATATTATTATTATTTTTAATGCACTGAACAAAAAGGGTATTGGAAAAGATCAGGAAGAGTAAAAGAAATAAATAATACTTATAATGTAATGTTGTTTTGAGATAGGAATGTATATAAATTAAGCTTTGAAATTATACAAGGTGGATTTTTTTAAGGTCACTTGGAAGGAAAAAAAGTCTAAATGTTGAAGGTACGCTTATTTCCTGAAAGGAAACATTTTATAATTTTTAAAAAGAAAAAAACATTCTAAACATTTACTAACAAAGCTTAGATACATATTAATGAAAATTAATAAAAATAAATATTGAATGATAATTAATGAAATATTAATTGGTCAGAAAATTAAATTGGTTTTTAATGTCTTATAAAAATATTGCATGCTTAATGTAGGTAGAACAAAAGCTCATCCTGACTCGCGAAGAACTGTATAATTTGTATCACTATGTTCTGGCAATAAATTACTTTGAACTTCTAACTTTGCCTTATCAGTCACATGGGAATTTCGAAAATTCCTTCCTTAGTGCATCTTTAAGATACTCGAGATACATGTATGCCAACTTTCAAGTCTCTAGCACCAGTAGCTGTGCCTTGTCTGTCAGTCAGCACGGTACTGTTTTATAGGTATTGATTAAAAGTAAGCTATCCAGCTCCACATTCATGTTCTTACCTGCGTGAGCGAGTGACAGCGCCCACAGTCGAAGATAAGAAGCAGTGTGGGAGATGGTACTGAGTACGTATTCGATGGTGTGGATGCCCTGGTGGATCATGATCTCGCTGAAAGGTTCTTCCTCGTGATCGTGGGCCGCAGCTTTGGCGGGTTTAGATGCCTCCTCGATGTCGGTTTGTTCTTGCATTTCGATGCCGGCGTTTACGCTGCCGTTTGAGTTTTCGGGCTAGAACAGAAGTTAGCAGTTAAAATATAGCTTTACATAAAATTTGGGACAAATTGCCCTCAGCAGATGGGCCACACCGACAAAAATACGAATAAAACGATAGTGCTCATAATAATGATGAAAGATTAATAGAGAGGCAGTATTTTTTGTGTTTTAGAATTTCAAGGCAACCGCTTTTCATTCGCTGCCGGACGTCAGGCTTAAGACTATAGGTGCCGCAAACGCACATGTACGAGTTCAATTGACTGCTTATCGTGAAAACGGGACTGGGTGAAAATGACAAAAACGTATAACTAGGTATATACGTTGATGGCAGTCAATGCGTTAAATAAGCAGCGGATACTTATCACACGCAGGTTCGCATGTAATTTAACAACAAGAAATCCCTATCCTATGCATTAATTTACGATGAATCAGCGTTTTTTGAACACCGTTGTTCGATCTTTAAACAGGAGTTTTCCCAAACATACCTTAGCATCATGCTTCTTCTTCTTTTTGCTGGCGCTCAACAAGTACAAAGGTTTCCCGAGCAGCATGACAGGGATGCAGCACAGCGCGACCAGCACGAATATGCGCTGCAGTTTGCCCTGCCCCTCGAACATATACTCGTGGCATCCCTCCTGGGGCTCCGTCGAAGAAAACAGCATCATGTTGATGAAGAGGATGAGGACTGAAGGCGCGCATCCCTGTCTGTAGGCTTCGTCTGTCGGCGAAAGTAATTGGCAATATTGGAAGCAGGTTTAATATAACAAACACGTTGTTATTACTCTCCTTGACTAGTTGTACTATCATTTTCAATCAGATGACCCGCTTTCTCGTTTTCCTCCCTCTCATAATAAAAAAACATAACCTTTACCTGCGCCTTCGGTAGCGTAAAGGATTTCGGTAGTTGTTAATATTACTTAATTCCGTACGGTATTTCTTAATTTGAATCGTGGTCCCCATTTACGTTGTGTGAAGGACACTCGTGCAAAATTACATATCTAGACTTAGCTTTCGAGATTTTAGGATTTTACTTACATGTTTAATCTTGTTTTCTCGTGTGTAATATTGCATATCTCTCAATATTATAATTTAATAGCAAATATAACCGATCGAATACAAAATGACAAATTCCTATTCTTACAATCTGTCTTTGCGAAACAATGTCAAGAACTGCTCAAAAGATAAGACCTCACTCCAAAAAGGCATTATTTGCGGAGACGACTTTTGAACACCGATTTATTATAAAAGCTAGATATTATCGACCGCAGATAATGATGACCAAAAATAAGGAAGTATTCTTATAATCTTACCCTCAGACAGAGTGCTGTAGGCGATCCATTTGTAGAACATCATGAACACCATGTAGGCGAACAATAGAACCAAGAAAATAATCTGAGGCAGGAACTCCAGGAAGATAGAGTAGCGGCGCTTGAAGAAGCTGACAAAAAAATTATAACCGTTAAATATGACTAACAATAAGTTATTCAGTTCATAGAAAACTGCGATTGTACTTGTTTTGTTATTTAGTGGCAAGGTCATTGTTGGACACGCGTTTATTGTTAGATTCTTATACTGCGTAAAAGGGTTGCATCTATACTCTAAATAAGTACCTTAGATACGTACGATAAGTACCTATCTATTATTAATGCATGAAATGAATGTAGAGTCCCTAATGAGGGATAATAGGTACACATCAACATCAAACTTACTTGTAGTTGACGACGCTCATGCAGACTCCAAAAATCATGTGGACGACACCGAAAATGATGGACAGTTTCATTTTGTAAGAGTTCAGAAAGATGATCTTGTTGTCAGCAGTCTGGATGAAAAAAAAACGCATTGATTAAATTACTCTTTTGAGAGAACTACATTATAATTTAGAACATTTACTACGAATGACAGCTCGGTGAGACTGCTGCTTGAATGCGTTTTCCTTTTGTTTTATTATTAAAAATGATTGCATTTTCTAAGTTATAATAAGTTGTTTATTGTGAAATAATCATGGCTATTTACCTGCCAAATAGGATCAATACCGATGAAGTACGGCTCGTCGATATAAGCAACTTTGGGATCGAGCTGCAGCGCCGCATTGTGTTCCATGGTCTCGTCGTCATACGGGACACGCCATGATGTCCCGAATATGTTCATAGACTTTGAAAATATATCGTTATAAACCAATCCAGTGTACATAGAGAAGCAACCCATGAACAATATGATGTAGCGGCCAGCGAAGAAAATGTTCCAGATTTCATTCTTCGATTTTATTGCTCCAAGGGAAACTTCCTTGATGACCATCCAGAAGCCGAATAAGAACATTATGAAACCGTGGCCGAGATCGCCGAACATCACCGCGAATAAGAAGGGGAAAGTGATGATCGTGTAAAGGGCTGGAAACAAAAAAAAACATATTTTTCATATGTTTTACATTAAGCATTTATTTTTTTGTTTTAATTTACAGCTTTGGACTTTGTTTAAAATTTACCATGAAACTTCTAGTAAATTGTTTAAGTTACCACTTAAAATCAAATGGAAGTGTTACCTTTCCGTCGCTTTTTAAGATACAACCTTTTGAAAGTGTTTGGTTTTCGTACAAAAACCGTAGATATCAAAACCTATGAGGTACTCTCACTACATAGAATTATACAATTTGGCAAGAAGCAAAGCCTCTCAACACATTTAAATGTAAAAGGATATCCGCAAAAAAATACTTAATTTTTCTCAGAAATAAATGCCACCTAAGAACAGATTTAATTATCCTGAGCACGCGAGTCTCACTCGCACATGGTCGGTTTTTTTAAAGATTTCAATATTAAATTGACCACACTTACCAGGGTTGCATTCTCTGTAGGAGGCGACACCGTACGAGTCAATAAGAGTCTGGAAGCCACGAGTAAAGCGGTTGGTTCTGTTGAAAGTTGGGGGCTCCTCGTCTGTCTCAATGCAGTTTAGGAACGAAGGGATAGAGCTTCCGCATGCATTCTGAGGGTAGAAAAATCCACGTAAAGCTACCAATTAAGTGAGACATTCCACTGTCGTATTACTTTTGCGATGCTTAATGAAGAATATATTTTCACTCAAATATTTTTTTGTATATTGATGACGTCAGCAGTCATACATATAACAGTCACAAAAATCAATCATTCTCATCAAACGTCAATTACGCATTCACGCAATAGTGATGGACAGCACAGGTGTGATTAAATCCTGGGTGGGTAAAAATCAAGCAAGTTCAAAACTCTATTTTTTAATTCGTGAATCTAAACAGTCTACTGCCATCTCATGGCGTAGAAATAACATAAGGGATAAAACTTTATTTAAACTCACAGATCCGTCAGCCAAAGCCTTCTGCACGTTGGGCAAGTCTGCGGTAGGGACCCAGCACTCGCCGATGAGGCACTTTTTGGTGACGTCCATGTTAAAAAGATTCAGCGTGTGGTAGATGGCCTTCATTTTGCGGACCATGATGGACCAGCTGGCCAGTTCTTTGGCCACGCTGGCGAGCACGCGCTGCCGGTGGTCGCGGGTTTGGTTCAGGACCTGAAAAAGGTGAATGGTTTTATCAAGTGGTGCTATCTTTAGTCCATTGGTCTAATCTAGGCCCCTGTAAAGCATTGTCACATTTGGCAATGAGATATACACGCAATCAAAGTTTCATAATATTATATTCAACATTCCTTTGACAGACGTTGTTGGATATTAGGGTAAAGGCCCTTGTCCCATGAGGCATTGTTTTTAAACCTTCCATTGATTCACAATACCACGGTCTGGCGGAACGATAAGTAAGGAGCGTTAAAACTTACCATGTTAAGATCCTCAAGCCGAGTTCGTACACCTTTAACCATGTCTTGCCTCTCAACGTTGGATGGCGGGCAAGGGTACAGTGACGCGTGGAAACCGGTGCACACTTTCTTGATGCGAGACTTGAGCTGCTCGCCCTGGAAGAAGGCTACGAACACCGTCTTGTATATTTCGTTACCCTGTAGAGTAGAAAAAAAAGAAATCAGTATACAATCAAATCAGTAATTAACATGACCGAAATACGCCACAGTATTATATTATGAACGCAAAAGTGTTACATCGTCGCATCAGGTACTTACCAGGCAACCAGGTCATGAGGCTAATCAGTTACTTAGTGTTACTCACAGTGTTAGGATCCTCAAGAGGCTTATCCAGCTCTGCGCGTCGCAGGAACACGTTGCCACGCGATATGCGCCACAACATGCGTTCGAAGGCCGGCACACGTTCGCGGTTGACCACGCCGGCGACGAAGCCGAGGCGGCCGCGGGCCGCTGCCTGTGTGCCCGCCTCGTCTGATATCAGCGACCTGGGGTGCGACTTTGCATAAGTAATAGTGTAAGGGTGTTTAAAATTGTTTAACGATTTCCTATAAAAATTTTTTTTCATTTTAGCGGGGGCACCCCCATATAGTAATTACCTAATTATTTAGGCCCCCCTATAGAAAAAATACCTACTATGGAACTTCAGAAAATTAACATTCTGGTTTTACACTGTAACTAACTATACTTGGTTTGGATAGGTACCTAACTCCTATTTAACTAAATGTAAACAAAAAAAAATCCAATTGGAGTCTTAGGGGCTGTTTCACCATCCATTGATTAGTGTTAACTGGCGGTTAAATGTGATGCCGTCTCCGTCTATTCGAACAAAACAAATAGAGACAGCATCACATTTAACCGTCAGTTAACACTAATCAATGGATGGTGAAACAGCCCCTTAAACATTGAAATTCCCTCATTAAACTATCTAAACATTTACATTTCTGTATTGAAATACACTAAGTCTAGTTTGCATTACAATGATAGATACTTAAGTAAAATGTTTTAAATCCTTGAATGTACCAAATCTGGCAGCTAAAGTTTGTTTACATTTAGTTAAATACCTATCCAAACCAAATATAGAGCACATTGAAAAAACCAGAAAAGACCTCTTTTCTACAAAATAAACAGGTACCTCAGAATTTAAATTGGGCTTTTGTTTACTTACAGCTTATTTTAATAAATAAGGTCTACCTGTGTGATTAATTAAGCTTTTCTACAATCAAAGGCCGATTAGAACGAACTGCATCTATGTTTTTTTTTCTGTATTGTTTTCTATGTGGTTGATGATCCATTGTACGTTAAACTAGTTTGCTAAGGTCGTTCAGAATTCGAAAAAAAGATCTGTTTCCTTTTTCATTTGAATCTTCAGGAAAACGTACAAAACCGACGAGTCCCACACGACATTAACATACTGGTTGTACTGTATTGTTCTGTATATCTCACTTAGTCAGAGAATCCATGCCAATCTCCTCCTGCGCGAGGAAGAAGGCTTCCGTCTTCTCTAAGACGTGACGGAGCTCCGTCAGCTCCAGGTAGTTCTGTTTCAGGTTCACGGCATTGTGGGACAGCTCCAGAATTTCGTTCTCTGTCTTTTCCAAATGTGCCTGTGAAAAAAATATATTTAAAGCTCAGTTTAGCAATAGCTTACGGTACCACTTCTAAATAGTTCGCTTTTTGCATTTCCACCAAAAATGTACGAGGATGAGTTGCGAGGAAAGTGTTTTTCATGAACCAATAGAAACGCTTTATTCACCTATCCTCGCACAGCACATCTCTGGTGGAAACAGCTGAGCGGAGCGAGGCGAGGTAAATGAAGCGTTTCTATTGGTTAACGAAAAAAACACTTTCCTCGCAACAAAATATGATATTATTCTCGCACATCTCTGGTGGAAACAGAGCCTTACGGCCCCCAATGTAATGCAACTTGCACGGTTTTTCATGCTGATCTAAACTAGGCTTATGAATCAAAATGTAATCCCTCTTGCCCCTCTTGGTATGGTATGAATACAAAAACAATGACAGTATAAAGTTTTTTATACCAGTATTTGTATGTGTATCGGTAACTATGTGCAATGCATTGTAATTGTTGCAGTCCAAAAAGCAAACTGAATACAATGCAATTTACACAACGAATGTCTCTCTATCGCACATTGAAAACCGGATATCAGATCGCCACGCTTCCCGAACAGAATGGTGAAGGAGTCATCACATTTTTATACAGAACTAAATTCGAAATGATGTTTCTAGAAAATATTAAACGTTTGTACACCCATTTATGTTTATACATTATCTATCACCTAATTTCATCTATTGATGTAAATTTCCTTTTCTTCTTGAAGGACTGTTGCCGTCAGCTTCAGACGGCTATTACCACAGATATAGATTACACTAGATAACGCAAATACCTCAATCTGTATGAAAACCAACCGTGTCACTTTTTTATAACTACTGTGACGTCTCAAGAGACATTCCCCGATGTCCGCGCAAAATCGATTCAAATGCGCCGCCCGCCCGCGCCGTGGGGCTCGAGTCCGTCACTAGTCATGATTAGTCAGTTAGCAGTCAGTCTTTGTATGGGGCCAACCTCGACGTTTGGTCGGGGTTCGGACACACGAAGTAATGCATTTGTGTAATCTAGTGTAATCTATATCTGTGGCTGTTACAGCTTACCGGAGAGAGGGCGAGCAGCCAGATATGGGCCGCTCGGCAAGTAAATTCCCTCATAATTTTTTTTTACCAATGAGGGTTTCTTTAAAGACGAAATATCGCTAAGGTGGCGTTAATATAGAGAGGTTCGTTTGATATTACAGTCTTTTGTGATTTGCTTATTTAGTTATTTAACCAATCACAACGTGACGCATATTTTAAAGTCGTTAAACAGACCTCACCGTCTGTCACAGAAACCATCATTTGTCGTTTTGTCTGAAACGAAGGATCAAAATCTTTATTATATGGGCCTTTTCATCAAGTTTTTTTTTATTCGACTGGATGGCAAACGAGCAAGTGGGTCTCCTGATGGTAAGAGATCACCAACACCAGAGGTATCGCAGATGCGTTGCTAACCTAGAGGCCTAAGATTGGATACCTCAAGTGCCAGTAATTTCACCGGCTGTCTTACTCTTCACGCCGAAACACAACAGTGCAAGCACTGCTGCTTCACGGCAGGATTAGCGAGCAAGATGGTGGTAGCAATCCGGGCGGACCTTGCACAAGGTCCTACCACCTGCAAAGCAAGTTACCTCAAGGTCGATGATTTCCCGAGGGTTGGGAGCCCTCGGCGCCTCTTTCACGTCAGGCACGTGCACTCCATCCTTGTGCACTTCGGACTCGATGTAGCGAAGCTTGCGCTCCATCTCGTCGCAGCGACGGACCTCATTTACGAATTTACGCTGGAACGCGTTTACGTCTGGGTTAAGCTGGAAAAAGAAAGAAAAATTAATAGAATGCAACCCTGGGCCGAATTTAGGGTTGACTACCCTTGGTGGTGTTTCTTAATACATCAAGGGCCTGTTTCACCACTTCTTAATTTTAAGTGTCAGATAAAAGTAATGCCGTCTTTGTTTATTCGGAAAAACAAACAGAGCTGGCATCACTAATATCCATCACTTAAAGTTAGTCGACAAGTGGTGAAACAGGCCCTAAATGGCGAAATTTTAGAGGCCTAACGCACATTAGTAAGTACCTTAGATTAGCTCTAGGTAGGTAGGTATTGTACAATTTAAACTAAATGCTGTAGGTAGTGTGGATAAACACATATTAAAATTAATTAATACTTCCTATTTGAACTTTGCTTTTAATTTATGAATGCAACGCTATATGCAAGCCACCACGTTTAAAGTAGACCGACACCATTTACATAAACGTTATATATTACATACATAATTTAACATTAATTTCACTGTCGTTGGATCTTTACTTTCGTATTTTACGATTTGAATCAAAGGGTTTATGTAGTGCATTGGCTATTGGCGATTGGCTATAGGCGACATAGAGGTACCGTTTTTGCCATTTTGGCTCCGGAACCCTGAAAAGGCAGTTCGTATCGTACCGTCCGTCAGCGGGACGGCAGGATACAAAATTCGAATTTTACAATTCGTAGTAGGACCTATAGTGCCTGGCTGCAGCAATGTAAGACACATCGTTCTGGCAACCCTAAGAATTAGTCCTTCAAGCAGCAAATAATAAAAATTCACATTCGCACGAATACGTGACAATACATAATTGAAAATGCTACTAGGAACTTGAATCATTCCTCATCATTGTCCGTGATGATGATAATAATATAGGTAATTAAGAATCATTTGAAGGTTTCGAATTTAATGAGGCAGATTTTTACTTTGGCTCAGATCATTTAGACATTTTATTCAATGTACGAATGTTTGCGCGCACGAGTGTTCCCCCTGTTACTTATGACAGTTTTTTATCTGTGAAATGATTTGCCAATTTTAATTTTTCATGCTGCCACGTTTCGATGGTCACTATGATTATAAAAAAAAAAATGAAGGTAATAAGTTTTAGATTACTCCCCCTAGGGTGAGCTTTTATGGAAGCGCAGGCGCAGTGGAGACACTAAAACAGCCATCAGCAGGTAGGGTAAAACGTGAATTTCAACGAATACTATTATTATGATTATTAAACGATATATACGATTATTAAACGACTAAAAAGCCATGTAAAACATTTCTAGTACCTACAGGTTCTTAGTGCTTCATTATGTAGGTATCGATCAATATGATATCGATAAAATAGCCTTGAACATGTCGAAACCGACATGTTGATATACACTTTATCTTACAGATAAAACGAGCAGATGCTCCTCTTCTAGTAAGAAAATATTTAACTATGATTAAAAGCGTAAAAAATTAGAGCTACATAAAATACAACCATTTTACCTTTAAAAGATTTGTGTTCTTTTTGTTTCATCTACGAAGTCAAAAGATTTCTTAGTTAAATGGGTACCTTGATCTGTCTATATCAATAAAACCCTTACCTTAACTTTCAATCGAAAAAAATGACATTAATTGATAGAAAATTACCGAGGTACCTATTTTTATACGCGTAATAACATAGGTAGGCACATTTTTGTGTTTTCATAGCTGTTAGGTAGTGGAAGTTATAAAACCAGTTCGGCGCTGAAATAATTCCATACCTAATAAATAAACATCAAACTATTAATACAATTTAACATGAAACTATTTTAGTCAGACTTATTTTTAACTCTTTTGCTGAACCTTACTTGATACGAGTCACATTTATCACTATTGTAAAACTAGTTTATCCAAGATAAAGAAGTAATGTCAAAACTATTGGCAATACATTTAAAATTCTCGTTCAGGGCCATATAATGTTCAAGGGTCAGACAGTCCAGGTGTCAATGTTCATTGTTCGAATGATAAGTTAGCGAGTCCATGGTGGTGAAATGGAAAGTCCTAGCGTACTGTTCATGAATGTCCTACTGTCCTAGCGTCAAAAAGTCCATGGTCAAAAAGTTCGAAAGATGATATGTCCTACTGTCGGAAAGTCCTAGTCGTCAAAAAGTCCCAGTGGTCCATGGAAAAAGTTCGAAAGATAAAATTTAATGTTCTAGTGTCTGAACTCTGAAAGTTCTAGAGCGTCAAAAAGTCCATAGACAATATTTTTATATGATTAAAAGATTTAAAAGTGTTGAGTGACGGAGCGCCTAAATGCCAAAATGTCTTACTTATTGTACAACAATATGATTATCTATCACCACTATTCAAATGATAAAAATAATTTTAAAAAAGTAATGGTAAATTGCTCATCTGCATATTGCCCAGTCTAACATTTAATACCCTGAGGCCCAATCTCGGATAGATCGAGGATACATCTACAGCGGGTGTCTCAAAACTTAAAGTAAATATTTCACTTAAAAAAGCTCTCTGTATACCTACTGGTTTAGAATGTTTTTTTTTATATATCTAAACTAGGTTAGAAGTTATTTTATTTAATAATATTGGGAAAAATTCTAATATGGGTAATTATATAAATAAATATAATTACTTATTTAAATATATAAATGTACACCAATATAAGTAATTTGTGCAATTTGGATTATTACTTATGAATGACATTGAGATATTGTTACATTAGCCTTTTCAACAATTGAATATTATTACACTAGGACTATCCGATATTAAAGCATTATGTAACATTTTTTTTTGGACGTTGTGATATACAGACAATCCGACCAGGGGGCATTATAACCTTCGAACTTTTTGACAATGGACATTGTGACACCTGAACTCTCTGATCCTTGAACATATATCGTCAGTACTTTAAAAAAAACTCGTACCTTCCTCAAAAAAGATAATTTATCTGAGTGAACTTTACGAACATAATGTCACGGTTCAATTTTGTTGACATATTGACTTTAGATACGAGTTTTGTTGCCATATTGAGTTTTTCAAAGTGGTGACGATATGCCCCTGATTCGTTTAATTTAATTAAAGAAACATTTTTCTGCCTATTTTAAACTTATCGGCCAGCTTCCCGGTCCGAGATGATTTGACCCCAAATTACCAATAAGTGTGTCTATTAGCGTAACAACGCACGTCTATTGAATAGTCGTCAGTCAAATTCGAACATACTGGCTGTATGTATGAGAGGTCAAGTTGTAACGAAAAAGAAAAAGACTCAATTATTCGACAGCTATCTGAGGTTATCGCTAAGATTGTCTTTTTATGAATTAATATTGGCAATAAAGATTAAAAAAGTTCTAAAATTCATCATTGCATTTTAATAGGTACTGTTTCACATATTTCTTAATAGATTAGATAAATCTAATGATACACAAAGTTGACTATCTTATTCAGATTTGAAATAAATAATCGCTCCCTATTTCAGAGTCATAATAGTTAATGAAAAATGAGTTAACCAATGCTTTTAGCATATCAAACAATAGATACGTATTGTTAATTATTACATAATTTAAATCGAGCAAATTTACGTGACTCACGTACGTACCTATACAATGTAAATATTTCACTTTTTCTTCCCCGTCGTTTACAAAGTTAAGACGTTGAACGAATACAAAAAGTGCCAACGGTAGTTAATAAAGACAATAATTATAAAACGCACATTAGACGTTAATCACTGCGCAACATGCGTTTCTAACTCAGAAAAGACAAGTTACCTTTAAAGTGTCGTAATTGGAATAGAACAAGGTATGCAAAAAGGCGTTCTGGCATTACGACATATCCCACCCGTCTGGTATACTTATATTAGAAGCTCGCCAAGAGCATATAACCGGTCTGTACAGGGTTAAGCTTCCAAAAATCGCTGTCTAAAAACCTTAGAACATTGGGAGCCATGAAAACTTAGAACCCGTTCCAGAAGATTGGCGAAACATGAGTACAGAAAAATAACACACAATCATTGTTGAATGAAATCGCCATGTTTGTGAATGAGCTTCAAAAAAACGGAAGCGTGCGTTTGGGCGACTTAGAAATGTTTATGATTTTGCTAGACTGAACTAATGTACCTTCCTACCTAAGTTTTACAGAATCATATGCCCCATTATTTTTACACCCACTAAAAACCTATTGTTATAGCCAGCCATTGTGAGCTTAGGGCTCATGAAACTAAAATGAACAGCTGTGCGTACATGCAGTTTATTTTCTTCAAACAATCGTACTTTGTTATGTAAACTCGTATATTTATATAGGTTACGTAATATATTTATGTACCTACGTACCTATTCACTCATTGATGAAAAGTGCCTACGTCAGCTTTGCGTTTAAACTAACAGAAGGTTATGTTTCAATCTGTCAACTACTAGTTCTGAGAATTATTGTATTTATAGACTATAAGCAGTATACACCACATGGTACATATGGCACCATCGCCTCGTGATTTTTTAAGCATAACAACAACAGAGATGATAACCATTAAATATCTACTGCCGATTGCTCGCAATTATAAAAAGGGGTTGGATAAATCCCGATGTACTTGCTTTTTCTTCTTCAATGGGACACAAAAATGTTGAACATATTTGTGAGCCAAATCGTACACCAGCACAGTCATATATGAATGAGGAGTTCTCAGGTAGTCGGAACATGTACAGGGCGACCTCGGCAAACCCCTTGAGTGATCATGATCAGGATAATGATCAACCTGTGCTCGTAAAACACGGAGACTTTGATAGTAAATGTCGCCTGTAGTCTTATGCGGAACATCACTTCAGACTCTAGAAGTCTTTAGGAAAAAAATCAGGAAAACCAGTTAATCTAGAGCACAACTAGAGCCCTTCTTCTTAGTAATGGTGGCTAGTCTGCCTCGATTCATAAGCAAAAGACAATAACGTCAATGGCAAAAACTCTGAGATATTCAGCCCCAGCTCTTCTTTACATGAACTTGGCGCTCTCCTTGAGTTGGCATTCGAATCGAAGCATAAGGTTTGCCTGTCTTATTTCGAAGCCGAAGTAGCACACTGATGTAAGGGAAATAACAGCAAAATATTTTTTTACATTCTTCTAACCGTAATCTTTCGATGAATGTAGTTAGTCCTTAATACTAGGTGTACTTACATCTCTAAACTGCACGGTGCCGGCTTCTCCCAGCTCTGAGACCGAGGTGTATGCCGCCTCAGGTTGTATGAAGAGCTGGCAGAGAGCCATCTCCTCGCTTCGGAACATAGCCCCCATGGTGGTAGCTTATGTTCCTTCTTCTGCAATAAACAAAGACATTTAATATTATTATTACGATAAAACATATACTAACGCTTTTAACTAGATATCTAACTAAGATATTCATTGTCACGTTCAAGAATATTATTAATGAACGAATGTTCCGTGGTAACCGTGGAATATCAAACTGAGATTATCAATTTATTTTTTAGGAACTAACCTGTCACACTGTATTGTACCTACCTACTGACTTTAATCCCTTTTAAGTCCCTTGGTATAATTATTAAGGGGTAAACCTAGAGAAGTGAGATGCTCTGACTGATTCCGTTCTAATATTCTTATACTGAACGGAATTAGACAGATTTATTCAGCTCAGATGGTGTTCTGGGGTAAAAAAAACTCGATCCATTGACTAAGTGGGATAAAGTTATCGCAAAAGTAAACATAGGCATGGTTGTTTAAAGATGCGTCACCTGCTACTAGTAAGTAGGTAGATGTTTTTGCTCAGTTTAATATAAGTTAGCTTTATTTTTTGCTCGGGGCGTTTAATATTATTTGTCCATATTCATGGTAATGTAGGTATTTTAAGTCTTCTTCGTAATATTAAACGGAAGTCAATTGGTTTTTCTATCTGTTTTCCAGGTATGGTATATCATTTTAGAAACATCATAATGATATTGATATATAGGTACCTATGTGTAATGCAACAAATGGACAAAGTTTTAAACCATAACATGGTGGTGTAAGTAAGTAAGTAAATAAGTTTTGAGTAATATGTATCTGAAAACGTTTGAATCATTTCTTACTTAATCCCATCAAACACCGTTCGCCGTTCACCATGGTGTGACCTCACAATTCGACACCGCACAACCAGCACAGATGTCAGTATGTTTGTCAATGTACGTAATTAAAATGGCAATTTGTGTTCGTGGCCATATCCGACCGGAACGGGGGCAACTTAAATTATATCATGTGCTAATGTATGATGGAAGGTTGACTTTCATTGGCTGAGTGCTGAGTGGACACTTGTGGCTGTCGATTGCTTGTTATCATTGAGTGCTTGCTACACATTTATATTGAACTGCAGTTTATTTTTCTTTGAGAATCTAGGTGATGGCAATAAGTGTGAGATTAGTTATCGCATATTGTATCGCGTATCGTGCATAAACAGATTTCGTTTTGGAGTGGAAGTTAATAACTACTAGGTACGAGTATGTGGTGCCTTACGTATAGGTTTTATTAAAAGTATATTTTGCTTATTTCGCCATTAAAACATGAAAATTTAGTAGTTACAATTGCGAATTCAGCATTCAGCTAATTTTTGCCGACCGATGTTTGTATTATGATCCTCCATAGCTGGGCTCGGCTGTTATACGATATCTAGAACATAAATAGTCTTAGAAATCTGTCCAATTGAGCCAAGTAATTTGATTTAGATAATGACCATTACAGGAGCTAGTTTTTATCGAATTAAAGCAGTTAGTGGAGATTGTGGGCACCGACCGTGTCCAATATTCGACACGAGAAGTCGTGCGTGGCGTAGGAAAAAATCGTACGCCGCGAAATGCTTCGAAAACAAGCCGCCATCGTAAAACAACAAAACCATGAAACTAAAGGCGGCGGTTGTTATGAAAATTGGCATCATAGATTACGTTGACGTTCTCATTCAGTGAAGCAGGAATTAAATTCGCGGTCGGCCACAAGGCCAACGGTTTTTGTCGACCAGAGTTGTTCGGCCGTTACAGTTTTTACTCACTATCTCGAATTAACCTGAACGGTTTATAGATTGGAACAATAGGACGACGAACATTGAAAAAAAAAACGATCCATTTCCGAGGGCTTAACTGAATGATGAATCAATTAAGATGCGTGCGGGAAAAGACTCGGAAAGTCTAGTGGAAGCGAAGGCCGAGAGACTGGATATTACGAAGTCGTAAATCATGTGTATGGATGTCGCGTACGACATTATTTTGAGGACACACCGAGCCTGATACGACGATTTAACAGACTAGTTTGTAGACATGGATTAGTTAGTTCAATGATTTACCAGTTGCATTGCAATAAAACATGTTGCGGTGTCCATAAATTATTTTATGTTCCCGCCCGCGCTAACGCATTGCCAACCGACTAGCTATGTCAATCGTTCTGCGCACATCAAACAAAACCAAAATTACTTATGTACTTAGGTTTGAACAATGCTTTGCAAATCATGAACACAAGATTTTTTATTTCAATATGATAAATTGATCTTGGGACAAATTAGGTACACCAATTGACCCTCAATTGACCTATGGCACGATTATACACATATAATATTATTAATTATTATTATAAGGGTTTCTTGTATACGGTACTCTATAAAGCATAAAGGGTTCAAATAAATGTCGTTTTTTTAAGACCACGCGTAAATTTTTAACGATTCTGTTTTTTAACTTTCCTTGATTCCTGTTATTTTAGTTTTATGCTCCACAAAATAGCATCAGTAGAATGTGTCATCAAGAATAAACACTTTGTTGATCTACCAGCAGGTACGTCGCTCTGAAGGCAATCTCAGTTCCAAGGCTCCGGTTAGGCGTTAAAATACAATAGACTAGCACTAATTACGTTAACCATGATACTAACTGTCAATACGTAAGTAGTTATCATAATAAGCAAGGAGTACCTCTGAGAAGTGTTTTTGTGTTAACAATAGGGCAAATCTGCTGCTTGTCTCTCTCTCGTTGTGCATTAGTAACACTGTCACATACCTCATTATCATAATTGGTGTAAAACCTATTACCACTTGTGACTTCATAATAACTACCTGCTTAATAAAAACTAGTGGCGTCAAAAAATACCGCCCGCTAAAGTAAGCGACACATTTTTTATTTGCACCGGCGCTGGTGCTTATTCAAAACAGATTTACTTTAAATATACTATTTACTTATGCTTGTGCAAAGAAAATATGTGAAATCGTGGGTGGCATTTATTATAACAGCGTGTCTGTGTTGGAGTTCGTAATGATTAATCGAATGGTAATCCAGTCCAAGGCACGTGATGTCAGAGTGTATGAAATGGCAAACAGTACCAAGTAGGCTATCCAGTTTTTTGAAGGTTCCATGCACGGTAAGATACATGCGTGTAAAGGCCACAGTCTGTCGTGTATAAGCAAGTTTCCGGCCGGAACGGATCACATTTCCTACTATTTGACCTTTCTGTGGAAGTTTCTAGAACTGCGGGTACAGACAGCTGTGCATTAAGTGTCAACGTATCGGCTGCTAAATTCGAACTACATTAGTAAGTCAGCCGCCTCGAGTGGCAAGTTTAATTAAATACTTAGGTAAGACTATGTAATTCGTTTATCAAACAGAATATCGACACAAACGCTTTTTGACGATTACATAAGAAAATGATTTAAAGATATCAAACCGTAAATTCAAAGTCTAAGGGGCTGTTTCACCATCCATTGATTAGTCTCAACTGACGGTTAAATGTGATGCCGTCTCTATTTGTTTTGTTCGAATAAACGGAGACGGCATTACATCTAACCATCAGTTAACACTAATCAATGAATGGTGAAACAGCCCCTAAAACTTGTGTTTTTGTAAATATGCCATTATTCTATTGTAATTATATTGAGCGCTGCAAACGATATTATGGAGCGGTCACGCCGCGGTGACGGTGCGGAATCGCAGGGACGCCTCGTATGCGCTCCGTTTTAATCGCATGCCCTCCACACCTCTGCTCAAAATACGCAGACGGTGCGGGATTGCAGTGACGTGCCGTAAACGTCATGACTTTTGGTGGAGAACATGCGGTACAATTTGAACACAATCCGCAACCGTAGAATCATATTAAGAGTAGCGGAAGGTTAAAATAGTTACAATATAACAACATGCAGGGTCCCACAGGTTCAGCAAAAAGGAGGTTATATTCAAACCTAACTTGAGTTCGGTAATTTAATACGCACCAGCCTCTAAACTTACAATGAGCCATCAATTCTATTGCGGGCGAAAACAACCAATCGGAATTTGCATGAGCCTAATGAAATGTGAAGTCATCAAAATACTTCAAATGCGACGTAGGTAAGTACGAGTATTCGTTTATTTTAAGTCTTATTAAAGATCGTCTTATCATTAAAGCAAAAACATAACCCTCCTTCGGGCAGTCGGGTAAAAAGAGCCAACTCTTTTTTTCAAACGCAATCCTTGTCCTAAATGTATAAACTAACTATTTATAGTTATTTAATTACATGCCTTAAGCAGTTGAGGCATGTAATTTAATTACTATAAGTAGTCAACATAATGTACGTACTTATGGCTAGTGTTACGCATTTAATCGGTAATGGCTTGCTCTAGCTCAGGGCTTTTTAAAGTGGGGTCCATGGACCCCTTACGGGCAAGTGTGGTAATTCGGGGGTCCGCAATAGCACTGATATTATTTGATTAAGTATTCTACTAATAAATGTATACATACACCTTTTTTCATCCATGATATTAGATATTTAAAATTCTGTATATAAAATTCAAAATTCAAATGATTTATTCAGTAAATAGGCAGAAATGGGCACTTTTACACGTCATTTTTTAAACTACCAGCGCTTTCGGAAAGACCATCATTGCCAAGAAGAATGCGCCGCAAGAAACTTGGCAGAAAGTCATTTTTTCATAATAATATAATTACAAATAAAATACTTAAAAACTATATTACTTATACAATTAAAGAAAAAAAAATACAATACTAAACACTAACTATATCTACGTTCAGTGGAAGTGTAGAATGCTTCCACCGTCATAAATTTTAAAATAATAATAACAATAATTTAGTTCTGAAATATACATTTCAGGTCAAGTAACCATTAAGCTTTTGCATTTTGGATTATTATGTATATATGGTCCACGACTGCAAAAAGGTTTAAAAAACTCTGCTGTAGTTTTAGACGATTTCAACGTTGCTAGGACGTACTTAACTAAAAACTAATTTGTAACAAGGCGACAACATAGCTAGCTCTAGAGGAACTTGATTAGATAATTATTTATGGTCACAAAACACTAAAAAAATCAGGGGAGAACAACCTTTTAGAACAACATTTTACTTGTATTTGCCACGAGCTCTATCTATACCTGTTCCATTTTAATCAGGTGTTGTTTTTGTTAAACGCGCTCGCTATTTCGACACAGCTATCAATTTATTACCAAGTTTTCTGATATAAACAATTGGAGTAGATGAGGTAAACTGATGTAATTTTAGTAAGCCCGGCCAGATCCCCTATTTCCGTCGATAGCAGCAGGGCTACTACGAAACCCGAAACTCGAAGTTCGTATCGTACCGTCCCTCTCGCTTTAAGTGTCAGAGGGACCGCATGACACAAACTTAGAGTTTCGAGTTTCGTAGTAGCCCTGCAGGTACGATTGTATGCTATAAACTACGTTCAACAAGTAAGTCATTAAAATACTTCCGGGAAAGACAGACCAGAGATTCGTTTAATAATATCGCGGTCTTTATTTACCACAAGTTTTTTGCTTGCACCTAATTAAAGAGAAAAAGCTAATCCTACTATTGAGAAATATAATGCAAGGAAGCCTTAGTTACTGCTTAGCCAGAAAGTATTTGGGTAGTGTTTCCAGACTTTAGTACTCATTAATCTGTTGATTCTCAATATTTCGTATCGCTTCGCCCCGTTACCAGGTAGTACTTCTGGTTTCATCTCGATGAATCAAGCAAGGGAGGTCGAGATTGCCCTCTAAACCTACGAGACTTGCAAGGAGGCTAATCTTCTGCAAGCAAACATGAACATGTCAATGGGTTTATTCATCTGCATGTATAAAAGCCTCGGTCATAAAATGAACAAACATGAAAAAAAAAGAATGCTTTGTAGGACCGAACGATGAAAGAAGCTCTCTTCTTGAATAGTATTAGGTTATTCTTACAATCATAACCGAAGGTTGGTGACCCTGACTTTATCTCTGGTTTCAACAAGGGCCACAGACATGGCAGCGGCTTGGGGGTTTTATTTTTTTAATTATTTGTCTACGCAACGACAAATATATGGCGACGACTATATACATTTTTCGTTACGGAAACGTACGTATGTTTCAAATTTTGAGTTAGATGTATTCAATCGAATCATCTAAAATGAAGAAATGATTCGAGCTTGTTGTAAAATTTCCGTCCACGAAATTCTCATGTTCAGTTCACACCCGCGAAACATGTTTATGCTCCCCGCGGAACCGGATTAACCGTAGGCGTTGCGGAGGTCTTTGAAAACCATGAGATAGGTACCTTCCGTTCCAGGAGTTTGTAATCTCATCGAATTTTACTTCATCCAAGAGAATAATGTAGATAATAATATGCCTATGGCGATCTAAAAGGAAAATAATCGATAATCTACAAATATATACCTACGGTAAGTAGGTCAATATTTGCATAAGTCAGGCTGTTTGTTTGTATTGATTATTTAATTTTTTGTGCATTGATATACAGACATGCACTTTGGCGACAAAAAGATTTGTAAAGTATGAAAGTAAAGTTCCGAGAATACACTGAAAAATTTCGCCGTACCTACCAATCAACGCTTGGGTTGGTGTATATTGAAGCACGCATGACGGAATGACCCGGAACCGAGTTCGATTTCAAGTTTTTCTGGTTTTTTTCAATGATTTTCTATTTTCAATAATCTAATTTGGATAAAATATTCGTAACTGGAAAAAGGTCAAAATACTTAAGTCAATACTTACGAATATCGGGAAGTAAAAAAATCCAAGTTTTGAAAGTGATTTATCGATTATTTTAATAATACTTAAATATCAATGGACTTTTTGTGATTTAAACTTTTATTAAAGTTTATTGCTGAAATAAAACGATCAAAAGTAGGTAAACATATTAGAACAACAATCATAGAACAAGCCTCAAAGACGATTATCGATGGATTGCAATTATATCTACTTGCATTTGGATCTATTGAAAGCACATAATATATGTTTAGAAGATTGAGAAAATGTTCATCTTTGCGACTCAGACTATAATCCTATATATTTCTAATAATATAACCGTCATGAATATTAACGTTTCATGCCCAAGCCGGGCCATATTAATTCCTATAAATGGCTTACATTTCTTCTTCTAGTTAATAATAGCCCGAACGTATGGCATAAATTCCACTGTATTCCATAAACTGTGCCGGGACGACTGACGACATTAAATAAATTGTAATTTGTCATACCTAAACAATAAAAACTAGTGAAGTTTAAACTCTGCTATTTGTTGTATGTGTCATTCATAAGCATGAAATACGGCGTATTGAAATTTTAAGTATGGTTGCCATATGCTGTAAACACTACTTTAGGTAACCTACTTGAAACACACAGAGAGCAGGGGCGGGGCGCTACCGGTTGTAATATTCGAGCTAACATGAAAGAGGGCAAACAGAATACTGCGCGGGAAATAAGCGTGGCGAGGTATTCTGTGTGCCTTCTTTCACGTTAGCTTGAATATTACAACCGCACCGCTCCGCCGTCAGTGTGTTTCTAGGTTTAGTAAATCATATTGATTGATTAAAAATCACGTCACTTGTTTTTTTTTCACCTCAGAAGTGGTAAGTACATCACATTTCTCGCCTTTTTAATAAAAAAAAATGATTTGATTAGTCGCGGCGATAGACGGCACCATAGTACCACTAGTGTTTTCGGATATAACTGGGTTGGGGGTGACGTGGTAAAGTTGCTAGCATATTTAGCTCGTATAGCCAAGAGGTGCGGGTTTGAATCCCCTCTGGCGCACCGAAAAACTTTTTCAGTAAAAAAAATGTCGTATGTCAATACTTAAGACACTCAGAGCTGTGTCAATGTGTCAACTCAGTTTTTACTTCGCAACGGCCTTTTAGTGTTAAATACCGAGAAATGGGGTTTTGTCAGTTTTTTCATCATTAGTAGAAATAGATATATTTAAATATAAAGGTAACATCCAAAGAGGATTCGATAGAAGCGCCTGACTTGAAAAGTACAAAGTATTATGTTCTGATATACATGAAAATTCCAAACATCTTTATTTTATACTAATAGTCTACCCAGCTTCCACGTTACATTTGCCGGAAAAAACTTAGATAAAAAGTTTTATCTCGATTATCAAAAAACCAACAGATTATTTTAAGAGGCACTTCAGGCCATACTTAGACATGTAATAAGATGAATTGGAAACAGTCCTATCTTGTGGCGAGATATTTTATCTGTGACTAGTAGGTATAAGGAGCACGTGACGGTTGCATAATGACGTCAAGCACTGTTACGTTACCGCTACGTTAAATGAGTGTCACGAAAATAATTAAACATTTGCCTTACATGAATCAGAGGATACTTAACGTATTAACGAGGTACTCATGAAAAATTGTCTCTGGCGTTAATCGTAAACAAGATATTTCATGAATACGTAGAGTATTCATGATCACTATTAACGTATTAACGTATTAAAAACAAGATTAGGTACTCATACGCTGTTTTCGCTATAAGTCAATTCGAGCTTTTCGGGACCTTCATTAGGCCTAGCAGTTCGACATTCATAATATTAAGAAACTATTTAGGTATGTATTTTGAATAAAAATGCAAAGCTCAAGTGCCTAGAGGTCAAACGTAATTGGAGCATCCCTGCTACTGCTACACCTTGAGTTAAGACTCATGACGTTTTTTATGATACAAGTAATTAGTTTTGTTCGTACATGTGCCCTATTTCACAAAGCTACAAGTTACAATTTACAAGCAGTAGTCACTTTTCAATGCATACTATTAAACAAAGACTACCGCTTGTAAATTGTAACTTGTAGCTTCGTAAAATAGGGGACTGGTATATAGTGTTTTAAGTTTTTAATTAAAAAGATGCTTAAGTGTGTACTTATCAGAAAAACATAAGCCTTAAGTAAGACTATAGGGATGCTTGATTCTTGATAAAACCACCAAGAAACAATGGCCAGTCGATAAAGATCGGTGTTAACCAAGTGATGATAATAACGATCAACATCACTGCAACCTAATGATGTTTAATCAGAGTTGGATTAATTCCAAGGAAGCGATAAACTGCAGCTGCCATGAAACTGATTTACTTCACCATCTACCGAGTACCGAAAGGGACTAATTACAGTATGGCACAAGATGTAGAACATCGGTAATATCACAATTGTTTGGGTTTTACGAAACATGCTTTTTCGTATTATTTATCTACCTTTTCACTTTGATATAAATCCTATTTACGCAACCATTTATCTTTTCTTGCGATATATCTCTTCCTTTAAGTATACTTAAACCTTTCAACCCTAAGTTTAATACATTACCTAGTCCCCATTTTATTAATCAATCTTAACATCATCGTATTAGTTTCGGTCTACTACTTTGCCTACGATAGACAAAATAAGATTCTAAAAGTAAGGATGATACCCATTTGACTGGCGCTGTCTGAACTCGTGACCATCAAGTCAGCCTGAACTAAACCAAGTATTTTATTTCTATATTGTCTTCGCTTGACTGCACCCCCACTTTCCTATGAGACGCCATTAATGGATCCCCTTTAGTATTACACCTAGCTACAGTTTGTTTAGTCATCGGTGCGTGACGATAACTAAAGGTCGTCATGGTCAGAGTTATCTGCCTGCGCAACCCTTTTCTAATTGATGAAAATATCACCTTTTCAGATTTATTAGGTTCTGTGGACGCTATGGTGTGTGAATTTAAAAAGTTTACGTTAAAATTTTTGAGTAATGTAACTTAGTATATTTATAAATTAATTAGAGAGTCAACAGGGTTTCTTTTATGGGAACATCATATAAATCCCTATAATATCCTGTTTTACAGGTTAAGCTATTATTAACCAGATGTTTCCGAATGGTTGAAAGAAGAAACCGGTTGGCTGAGGTAGTATTTCAATGCATTCCTACTCGGAAATCAACTCAGCGAAATTGTACGCGTTCCGAACTTAAAAGTAGGTGTTAAAATCAACAACATGCATCTCTGATTGCAAACGCGAACATAGGTAATGTTCACATAAAATATTAACTGTAAGATAACGAAACAATTTAAAATAAATAAAAAGTCGTCAACATACAAACTTAATCAAAGAAGTCGTAAAAGTTTTAAAAGTTCAACACGAATGTGGCTGGCGGCTCGCATCAAATGAGTATTGAAGTTCGCGTTTCAATTTAATCTAGTTGGTTACTTACGGCGTGATAAATTGACTAATACACTTAGTTAAATATTGTGCACGCACCGGGTATGTTGAGACGCGTTTAGCGCGGTGGTCGCGCGGGAACTGAGCACGATTCGGTTTCGATGTTGGTGCCGCCGGCATGTGACCGCCAACTTCATAATGTGTGACCATTAAGCCCAGCTTACACATAGAGAAATTTTACTAGTAGCATTACATTGCGGCGTTCGATTGACCATTTAAAAATCGACTGTTCCTCGCCTCCGACATGTAGTGCTGCTTGTGCCATCTTTCTTGAATGTGAACTGGGCTTTACATTGGTTTGTTCACGTGTTATTTCACTCGAAATTTATAAACGTTAACTAGAAACTAATTAACTGGAGTCAACGTTAAACACGGGCAATTGTCTTTGTCAAGTGTAAAGAGTCGATTAAGAAAATGACCTAGGTAACATTAAAACTTTATTTTTACGAATGTTTAAGGAAGACGTGATCTTGAAAGGGCATTAAAAATGTACACACATTATCCGCGTTATGGTTAAAAATGAAATTGCACTTATGAACCTTATCCATAAGTCATGAACTATGATTAGGTGCATAGGGGAAGACAACTATGGAAATTACCACAAGATACTTTGAATCTTAGCCCTCTAGGTTGGTAACACATTTACAACCCTTTTTGGTGTTGCGGCTGTCTATGGGCTGGGCACCTTGCCTAACCACTTATAAAAAAGTTATATAAGTAACTTATAAAAAATTGTTATACAAAAATAACTTACCTACTTAAAAAATGTTCTCCGCGTAGAAACAACAGTCGTGCCGCAGTTTCCACCCGCGACTCGGCATCTGATGATAAGGAAATCAAGAGTGATCTCGTGATCGCACCGCGCGGTTGGCAGCACTGCGCCCGCGCAGCCTCTGCGCATCATTGTGAAATTCTCTTCCCCGGCATACACTGACGCTTCCATATAAACACGCTCGTAGATCTAGTGAAAATAGAAAGCAATGTAAATGTGAGCAGCTTATTTGGAAAAATAATTGTTCGCTAATTATTAGAATGTGTTTTTATAAAACACTTAAAATGATTTAGGTACTTACTTAAATTTATAATCAAGGATTTTTTAATAGTCACTCGTGTAATTAAATAATTAACTGGAAGAATAGTTTTTATTTCTTTTAGATTTCAGATCGGTATTCAATATTCCCCAATCCACACTGGGCCCGCGTGGGAACTACGGCCAAAGCCCTCTCACTCTGAGAGGAGGCCTGTGCGCTCCAATGGCACGTATATATTTATAGGCCGAGATCATGATATTTAATAATAAAATTTCCTTCAGAAATTACTAAATTATATAAGTAATTCAGTAATTTAAGAAATCAAACAAATTTAACTGGATAAATTGTATTATATTGTCTTTAACACGTTTTATGTTTATGAAGAAACTAATCTCTAAACTAAAAACTTAATTTCAGTGAAGCTTACATAGCATCAAAACAATACATACTAAAATAACTTGCAACTAAAATTTACAATCACCACTTTTACGACGTAACGGCTATAATTAATTACTAATTATACAGTAAATAATCAACAAGCACGGTAGAATTTTCATTACAATAACAACCTTTACAATAATTTAATAACACGCAACACAGAATATCAAAACAAAAATTCTTCACATAGATTTTACATTTGCTGATCAATAACCTTCCAACCGCCTTTTATCCCAGTTTGAAACTGAGGATACTGTGTTTAGGTCTCTGTTGCACAGAGTGCCGTTTTTATTTAATTCATTAGCGGTTAAAAGGTAAATTAATAACAACTACAAAAAAAGTAAGTACCTACCAGCCTGCGCCTACGTAAATTGATCAAGGAACTACTTCACCTATAACTAACATTGCAATTTATTATTCGTTAATAAAACTAATATTACAAACTAAGCTAAGTAAAGTAACCAAGACTTTTCACAGTTTCCACTTAATTTAACTGTAACTATTTTAAATAACAATAAATCTAGACTTTTACGTCATTCCATTCAAACTATTCAAAACATTATAACTAAAGAGGTAATTCTTGTGGTGATTTCGTTTACCTACTTCAAACAAGCAATTCTTGTATATACCTACCTAGTATGACTGAATGTGTACAGTCACCAGCACCAATAACTGACACAACAAACGTGCATAAATATCTGATACGACTCTGTTTCTACGGCCGGGACGTGTCAGATATTTTTGCACGCTCTGCTGTGGCAGATATTAATGCTGGTGACTGTACCTATAATAACAAGGACACGTATCTGAATATCGAAAGTGAATATATCTACAGTTAAAAAGTCAACGGTCAAAATATCGAAAGTTAAAATATCGAACGATCTAAATATCTACTATTATTATATCGACGTCTAGAATTCCTAAAACCGAAATACCGAATGGTCAAAATATCGAAAGTTCAAATAGCGAAGGATCTTAACATCTAATGTCATTATATGGACGGTTAGCATTCCTAGGCTCAAGTGCACGAAATAGGAGGATAGATACGAAATCATTATGCGCTGTATGTGCGTAGCGTAGATGTTAGCTGTACATAAAAATCATGCAACATAATAATTAAAGTTAAAAATAAACAATTTGTAAACAAATCTTCTTTAAATAATATATACTATCGATATTTTTAATTTCGACCTTATTATGATCGTTCGATATCCTGACTTTCGATATTTCGATCGTCGATATTTTAACTATCGCTATTTCAATTTCAGATACGTGCCCAATAACAACTTTTTAGCGATTTGTGTTTTTTTGTTCAAAATCTAGACAACATTTCGTCTTCCGAGTTGGTCTAGATCAGTGGTTCTCAAACTTTTTTGGCGACGGAGCCGTTTTGAAAAAGTTTATATTTGCGGTAGCCCTAAAATAGATTACCTACTCGAGTTAAGGTACTCGTTAAGCATTTATTTTGTTTTGATTATGACCAGTACCCGTAGAAGCTTCACAGATCCACAGGGCTCCGCAGAACACACTTTGACAATGAATGGCTAGTATATAAATAGTACGCTGAACTTTTATTTATTTAGGTTAGGTATAGGCAGTGCCACCAGAGTTGAGGTAACGTATGTATGTAATGACAGCGGGACTTTGAAATTAGAGTTCTTTTTTTCGTACGGATAACAAGCGCAACAGTGAATTGCAAGATACCAAAAAGTTTATTTAAATGATTTTGTTAGGGATTATCTATAAAAAATAATGAAACAAAACAAGAAATACACTAAGTACACTAAGTGTGTTTGTGTGTGTGTGTGTGCGTGCGTGCGTGCGTGCGTGCGTGCGTGCGTGCGTGAGTGCGTGCGTGCGTGAGTGCGTGCGTGCGTGCGTGCGTGCGTGCGTGTGTGTAATCATTCACTTCAACTCTCGTGACACTAAGTATAGGTACATTTCCCATAAAAAAAATAAGGCGGTCCTAAATAATAGGAATTGAGGTAGTTTCCAGTACATTCGAAAAACGCGATTCAATAGATCAGACGGCTCTGCATCGTATGGCAGAAATAAACTCGAAAGACATCAAGCAAAACGCAGTCGCCCGATACCTCAAGTTAAGAAGTGTAACGCCATTTGGTAGATTATTTTTTAAGTTATCGGTATCTTAATTCAAACATATTGAGAACCCACACCACCCATAGTAAATCTTACATCTTTATATTTCTTCATTTCAATTAGGTACTAAGTATGTTTAAGTATTGTTCGTATCGTTTACACATTCGTCTCATGATAATGATAGTATTCGGTAAGCTCTTTTCATATTTAATTTTCAAATAGCCCTTTGTACTTTATATAAGTACTTAAATTTCTATAATTACATACAGGGGCACAAAATGCAGAAAGTACTAAAATATATTCATTTAATTATGTATTTAGTTACATTAAACAGCCTAATTTCCTCATAAGGTGTAGTTCTAAGTCTAAGAACTAAACCGGTTGTGATAGTACCTCTATTCCTGACTTAAATCTTATTTACCATTTGCAGGTTCTCCGACGGAATTTATTGTTTATTTTATAATAACTGTAATCTTCAGTCTCAACATTTTGTTCGTGATCACTGGTACGTTTAGATACGTATGTTATTTTACATTAACCTGAAAATAAATAAAAGATTAGCAAATGGATTGTAATCACAAGTTGGTATGGCCAGAACAGAGAGAGGTATGTTGCATAATCTAACACCAAGACTACGCTTTATCGTGCTATAAAACTTTATCAAAATAATAAAAGTTCATAAAAGAGTGTGCAAGGTGCAAGTGTACTTTCTGCTTTTTAACAAAAGTTTTATAATTATCCACCAGCGAATCTTGGCAGCATGGAATGGAATCTTGGTGGCAAATAAAAAAATTGCACTGGCAACACATTTTACAGATAAAAACATAGCTTTCAAAAATATGTAACAGAGGGCACACACACATACAAACGCCGAAACATTCGTACATTAGGTATACGAAATGAAATGAAAATGGATTGGAAGAGCTCATGGATTTTATTCTTGAAAACATAGATTCTATCTACCTATTTCTTTTAGAATGATCCGAGCCATAGTAAAAATCTGACCCAAGAAAGTCAAAGTAAAATGTATTCATCACTGTCACTTTCGTCATCACGGACATTGATGGAAATGGTTCAAGTTCTCCCTCTGAGGCTTATTTTTGGTAGTAAGCATTTTCAATGTTGATCACGTATTCGTGCGAATGTGAATGACCTTGCTTTACATTTATCGCAATTCAATTTTGATTTAAATTTCTGATTGCTGGACTTTTTAGGGAACAATATTTGCTTTACATTGCTGCTGCCAAGGCTCGCTAATCTTCCTCTATTAAAAAATCACTTACTTAATAAACTGGGAACCCTCATAGACCAAAGAAGGGTATGGCTGCATTTGACTGTCACGGTTTTGGATCCGTTGAATGTGTTTGATGTGCTGACCAATGCACCAAACTTTAATGTGTGATTATCTAAAAAAAAAAAATTGAATAAAGAAATATGTGATTTAGGCGTTCATTTATTTTAAATATACTTTACTAAAGGTACTGTTACACATGCTAGATACTAGCACGAAAGCATGCTACTATTGAGCATTGCTTTTTTAGTGGCATACAGGTACTGCAGGTACTAGCATGCTTATAACCATGCTTATTAGCATGCTAGTAACAAGCATGTGTAGCAGTACCTTTATTTATTGTTTCAGGCAGGGTTAGTTAGGGCCTAGTGGCTCATAGAAAACATAAACAAGGTGTGTTCAAAATCTTCTGGAGTATTTTAGCAGATATATAAATCTAGTTGGTGGGAGTTGGGAAATGTACTTCGGGATTCTTTAAATGTTTCCATACATTGATTGAAGTTCAGAGTGTACAGCGTCAAGGGCGTGTCTACAATTTGTAAAAAATACTTGACGCTCCTGACTTGCGTTCAGTGAAACTAACCCTCTAAAAATATTTAAAAAATGGCGAAGAAATTGAAGACAACTGTACAATACATTCAATGAATGAATGATACAACTGTAATCTAAATCATCTTTGAACTTAATTTTAACCCAATTTTTATTGTGGCACCTACTGAATCAAAACTTGTCAATTATGCGTAGTTCAATAGTAGAATAATATTATAGTATCGGACCAATGACTCTCCTCAAATAGTTGGTAGGTAGGTACTTATGGGCGGTGGTGATCAGTTCCCATCAGATGTCCCGCTTGCTCATTTTCCTCTTTCTCACAATAAAAAAAACGTGATGATTTGATGATGGAGCCAAAAACTAGAGTAGAACTCCAAGAAAGAACAACGAAACCTAGCCGTGTTTGGGCTTGTTGGAATAGTCACACTTTGTCATAGTTTACCAAGAATGATATCCAGGATCTGATGATGGAGTAATCAGTCTGGCTTACCATGTGTTATAAGTTTGATGCCAATGTCTGTCTGTCTGTGGCATGTTAGCTCTCAAACGGTCAAACAGATTTCGATGCTGTTTTGTTTACGTGAAAGTGAATTTCCTTGCGGTAATTCTAAGCTGTGTTTGATATAAATCGGGTCAGCCGTTTTTGAGATATGGAATTTCAAAATTAATATGTCGGGGGTTTTTAACTTTCCTAATTTGGTGAGGTTAGTTTTTAAATTCGTCGTCATCATCTCAGCCGTAGGACGTCCACTGTTGGACATAGGCCTCCCCCATAGACCTCCAGTTGCTTCGGTTGGAAGCGGCCTGCATCCACTGTGATCCCGCGGATGTTGATGTCCTACGCTGCGCTTGCCCGTCCGCGGTCTCCATTCAAGAAATTTTCGGCCCCAACGGCCATCAGTTCTCCGTGCTATATGGCCTGCCCATTTTAACTAACAGTTTTTTTAAACTAAATACAATTATTTTACTTTATAAAACTATTCAATGGTTACCTAAGTTCCATTTAAGTCCGGTAGAACTAACATTTGTGCAAGGTTCTCCTACTGGGACCAAGGAGCACCAAGCTCTCGGGTGTTTCAAGGATTCCTCAGGTATTTCTATCAAGTGGTCTCCAGGGAAGAGCAGCCACGATATACCATCGTCTGATATGAGGTACACTTTAGTACTAGGGCTTAATAATGCCTTTTCTTTGACATGAAACATTGTTTCTACATTGGCAAATATCTGGTCCATTCTTCGTGACGATTGTGCTATTGCTATCACGTGATGCACCTTGAACAAAAGTTGATTCGGGTAAGTTATAGAATAGATACTTACAAGGAATGTAACATATGAAAAGGTATTGGGAATAAATTTGTGACACATACCTAGTGCACGGGGAAAGGGAAATTTCAGAGGGCGGCGAAGGGACAGCAGTTCAACATACAAAAGTATCACTTACACGCCATGTCACATAGTGGCAAAACAGAATTTGAACTTTGAACACACATATTGTAGGTCGCAATTGCAAGTTGTAGGTACGGAAGCACGGCTTTGTAGGCGCGATATCTCTTGACAATTTTAGTTTTTTTTTTGTTGCTGGCGTTCAAAAGAAAAGAAATTGAGAATATAGGGGTGTCGCGAGTTTTCTTTTGGCCCGGCTGGTTGAATCTTTCATACTCAATTGAGTAAAAGAAATTGTCACGACCAAATGCTGCCCTGAAATGAAAATACCTCTAACGAGTTCCTTTACGTTACTTTCTAGTACAAAAATTTATATTTTGAAAATTGTCTGCTACTGAATTAACTAAATGACGATTAGTACTCTACTGTTAATACTTTTAACGTAACAAGTAAATGATTTTTCATCTCTCCTGTTCGGAAAGTTTAATTTTCATGGGTAAATATAGCTGGGTAGAAAATTGCGTTTTCATCTCTAGGGTGGAAACGTCAATGACACTTTTTTTTTCACGTTTCGGCATGGCCATCTAGATGCACGTCGTGACCAAGGAGCTTATATACGTACACCACTGGTGGTTGAACGCCGAACATCCGTTTGCAACAAGAAATTTGATAGTTACGTCACGAACATATTCCACCTCTTTCTTTAGTTAGGTTAACAAAGAGATGGAAGTCATTCGTGAAATGTGAAAGAAAGAGATGGAATATATAAATAAGTAATAAAGGTCAAACTTCTTCGTTTGGCGTTCAACCTCTAGTTTTGTATATAAGCTCCTTGGTCGTGACCAACTCTTATTTTTTTTATAGTCGGCCGTAGCAAGTAGCCAGGTCGAAAAGATACCGTTAGAGGTTGGATATAAGTAAATTCAATTTATTATTATTCTCTTTTTTTTGTAGTATTTTACTTTCCTCACAATCGAAATGAAAAGTAGTGTCTAACTCGGGTGAAATTACCCATTTGCCCTCGAACTATTAACAAAATAACTCGGGTGAAATGGGTCACTTTCAACCCTTGGTTATCAACAGGGGTCGGACAAAAAGTGTCGATGACGTCAAATCACTAATAGGATGATTTCAAATAGTATTTTTGATTTCCATAAACAATTATCACATCATTTATCAACCTCTTTATAAACGATATGAAATTTATTTTATTCACTGAATTCCATTGATTTATTTCCGATTATTTTGTTACTTCCATTAATGCTACTTTGTTACTACATGTCACACGGAAGTTTAAATAAAAACATCATCTTGTGTGCAAGATTACGTAATTTTTACGTCATCCGCACTTTTTGTCCGACCCCTGGTTATCAATCTACTAAAGTTCAAACCAAACCAAAAGATATTTTTTTTTTCATAACTCCTGTCCTGGGATAGGTAGATCTTAAATCGCATTAGTGCAGTCTAGTGTTAGCTTATGGAGTAATGCACTGTATGTTTCGTTTGGGCAGCACTTGGTCTAACTCACATATAAAAGTGGTCAATCTCATTTTAAAGAATTGTTAAGAGATGGTTTTTGAGGAGGGATTGGTTGAAGCAGATTGTGACGTTGGATTTTATGTTTAATGACGTTTATGTTTAATGCTGGATGGGAAAAATGTGTATGGTTATAAATACCTGACATACTATATCAAAATTTATCTTATTGATATGAGCGTATATTGTTCTCCTCCATTTAAAGTGTAAAATAAGAGAACATGATTCAATTAAGACAGGTTGTAATGTCGTGACCGTTTAATTTCGGTGCAACTACGCGAAGGTGATAATGATACTGTGATAAGGTCACGCATCGCCAGCGCACGATCTACCTACTCGCACCATACAACTTACATAAATAAAAATCAGTATTGTATAAAGTGTACATAGAATGTTTTACTATTCAGCGAAATAATTTGTACGAATTACTTAATTCCAGTATGTCTTTTGAAACAATTGGGCACTTGTCCTACCGCGCGAGGAAGCGATTAGCTATCGACCGACTATTATCTAGCCTAGGAAAATAAGAAACGAACAAAAGATAGGGTACCTACAGATCCCGTGCCAGTAAAAGAGATGCACATAGTAGTCGAGTTCTTAAACATGTGAGCAAAAATATATGAACAAGGCTATTGTTAACGGTGTAGAAGCGTGTTCAGATATTTTTGATTGAATTTTTGCTCACAAGTTTATTAACTCGACTGTTATAGTTGATCGCTGGCTGTCTACACTGCCGGCGAGAACTCTCAGTGTCTCTAGTAGTTTGTTACAGTAAAAATCAATATTAAAAATAAAACTCGCTCAGCGATGCTTGACAGTCGGAATACTCACATCGAGAGAACAAACAGTCGTCATTTTACTCTACAGTGAAGTGATCGTCCGTCGCAGTATAATATCGGGAAAAGAGAGCCCTCTCTCGTCTCTGCAGACTGTTTTGAAGCGCCGTCTGCATTTCCTAACTAGTACCATTGATGTATATATCCATCCATACGTATAGCTATTAATAGTCACAGGTATTCTTTTCTTTACTGGATTTGCTTCCCAGCTCACATAAAACTAAAAACAGGCTGCAAAGAGAAGTGAGACCGCTTGAATTCAGTCTTCTTAAGTAAACCAGTTTCCGTTTGCAGCACTGTCTTTACTTTTTATGTGGAATGTGCACGAGTTTCGATTGCAACGTAGCGTAGCCATCTTGTTCCTTGTTGAGCGCGAATAGACGCCTGTCCTGACATAGAGGGTTGCTACACAAAAAATATTTGTAACGACTGAGCGGATACAATTATGTGACTTTTATATTAGAAAACAATACGATTGTCAATTTCGAAAATAAAGTTCATTTTGCGGTAATTATCAACGACAAAATATTTTTTAATAAATAAAATTTGTGATCTCAAGCTTTCAGTGACATCTATCTGAAACAAACGACAACAATCTGTTTTATTTTAGGTTAGATAAAGGAGATGGCGGCGCTATCGACATGAATTAGTACGGTATAGGCGACTGCCTGGTCGTTGCAGTCGTGCACTTGCTTATAGCCTCGGTCAAAACTATAGGAACTATGCAATCGTTTCTCGCCGCCCGCCAACTCGTTTCTAGTTTCTAGCTCTGCTCGCTTCTCGTTCATCGTCGGCGGTAGGACAAGTGCTTTGATGTCCATGTGAGCGAAGCCTCTTCACCCATTACTATTTCATGGACTTGTACGAAGTGGTTATGTTCATCTTTTTTAGTCTAAAGTTCTGCATTGTCTGTATTTTTGGACAAATACAATCTAGAGCTCATTATTAATGAACCAGAGAAGTAAATGTTTCCTTTGCTTTTTTTTCACAGGTAAGCTAGGATATATATTATATACCAATGGGGCCAATAGCTGATTAGACGCAATCTGTCAAATTTCAGAAGACAATGGGGTTCACCAACCTAACACTAGTTTTTTTACACCATGCAGGCTAATGTAATAACAAAAATTCATGTGAAACCTCCGACACTCAAATAAAAAAAAAATATTAAAATATGCAACGCAATAAAGGATTTTCATAATTTTTTCTGCTCTAGAGTAGGGAAGCATATTTGGAAGAAAAAAAAATATTTTTTTTCTATTTTTTTTTAGGCTTAAGTGCACCTGTGTGACTATGCCAGCCTAATGAGTGCTTGATGAACCTGTAAATTCATACTGCATCTTCCAATACCAGACAACTCAAAATAATATTCACTGCACCATTGAACAGGTCCAAATCACTCAAATACCTCTCGCGGATTTCCTTAGTCAATACAGACTATAGAAAAAATATTAAACTCACATTTATGTTGGCTTGCTGGCAATGTGTGTTTAGTTCCATTAAAGCTTTTGTGTAGTCAGTGTACATTTGGTCTGGAGTGTGGACCACCTAAAACAATAAAAACATGTTCAATTAAATCATTATGCATCAAGATTTAAACATTTAGTATTATATCTATACATTTTTATTTATTTAGTAACAACAATCATCTGAGACACTTGTAGAAACAAGTTGCTTTAATACATTTTAGTTATAACAGTATTATTGACATGTACAGTCTTCTTTACTTTTTCTGACAAAAAATCATCTTATTACACTCCTAGACAATTGTATTATGATGTGATGTAATAATATCTGCTTTTTAAAAGTATCATTTGAGTACTGACTTAAGTAAAATATTAGCTCTGATAAGCATAGAAATTGTATCTAGGAAATAACAAAATGTGATTATTCATATTCATTTTGTCTTTTTTTTTGTAAACAAAAACAATGTGACCATTGTTGAGACACAGGTTTGACATTGTCCATCAAACTTAAGGGATTATAAAAAAAGTTTCACCTTACAACCTTTCTGTTTTCTATATTTCTCCAAATTGTCTTTTGAGATTGAATCAAAATCTCCGGTTACAAGTTCTGGTGGTTTTATATTTTCACTTTCTGTTTGTGGTAAACTTTTTACATAGTCTTCCCATTTATTTGTTCCGCCGTCTACTGTTATTCTTACAGTGGCTGAAATTAATCAATAACTATAAATTAAAAAAAAGTATAAGTAAAGAAAGTATAAGTATAAGTAAAAAGAATAAGTAAAAAATAATTGTAAGATTTCCTTAGAATTGACAGTTTGGTGAGTCATTAAAATATGTTAACAGAATTCTATTATCAAGATTTGTAACTGTTGTGATTCTATTGTTGTATTTTGAGTAAATTAGGCATTTCACTATATAGCAATGAAGGCGAGTGTATGTTATTTGATATTGTAGTCTGATCAAAAAGATGTCAGTAATTCAACATGGCAATGATATGTTTTTGAAAACTACAACTAAAAATTGTATATTTGTAATTGTAATTGTTTTATCTCATGATTCTTCTATTGTTAAAGTTGAGCATAACATTGTCAATAAATCACCATTATTCCAAAATTCTGTGAAAAACCGTTGACTCTGGGTGATGGGTGTATTTAGCATCACTACTGCATAATTGATAGTCGAGTCCCTCTGATATATAAACTGACTTATGTCCCATTTTCGACACTGTACCGGATTGCAGTTGGCATGGCATTGATTGTGCTGCAAATAAAAATAAACAAAGTAAATTTGCTATCACTTGTTTATCGCATATCATTTTTTATAGGTAGACCTAATTCCGAAAAATAATAAACACACGTGGTTAGATGTTTGAACTGCGTATCGTGGTTGTGTTGAAAGCTTAAACACTTCAACACTGATTTGGTGGATACATATCCCGTAATAAAACACATGTATTTTAAAGCAAATAGAAGATAAAATTACGTATAAAATAAATAAAGTCTGCGGCTAAAAATACTTACAATATTATTGACCGTTAAACCCCTGAAAGCCATTTCACAATAAATGTGTTAGGTACGAGTACGCGCTACTGTAGAGTGAACTGTTTCACCATTTAATTTCTCAAACGTTCGAAGGTTGTAAAGTTTGATAATTGTTCACCTTGAAGTCTATCAGGTCTTAAGTACGTTTGATAACATTTTAATCAAATTCGCTATTTAGCGAGCTTTTTGCCCTTTACAAATCAATCAATGAGGCCGGTTTTGTTTTGATTTGTCATTAATCTGTCACTGTCAGGCTGACAGCTGTTAATTCCAAAGCTATTTCAACTCTGTAAGGCAAAAATATTAATCAAGGTATACCTAAACGTAAAAACTCTGTAATTTCTGGCAAAATTGTCCTCCAATGGACAGAGCCATATTTTTTTAAAGAAACAACAACAACAACTCTTAATTTGACTGTAGTTATTCAACTCACGGCACGCCTCTCGCAAAGGCCAAAGATTAGGAATGGAATAAAGCTACTGCCTGCAGGCTTAACACGAGTAACACTAAAATGCAGCAAAACGATTTGAAGCATATTTCAAGTGTCTATGAAGATTCGCATAATCGTGGAATAATCGAAAGAGTGAGTGAAAAAAAACTTTGTTGAAAAAGTTTGTTACTCAAAAAACACCTATTGAACATGTTTTGAACTGAGTGATTTCAGCCAATGAAAACGCAAAACCATCACAGGCAGGGGGGGGCTACCTCGAAATACGTAAATCAAAGTTCGTATCGTACCGTCTCTTTCATTCTCGTATTAAACAATATTAGCAAAAACGGGACGCCAAGATACGAAGTTAGACTTTTTTGATACTCATCTGTCAAGTCAAATTTGTTATAATTTTTCGTAGGTACTTTGTCTACAAACTATTTTATTGCATTTGTTTTGCAAATTTTGGCCTATATTGATAAATTACATCAAATATGAATAGAATATTTGGCAGGGGTAAACCTAAAACTCCGGGTCCTAGTATTACGGATTGCATCAGCAGTGTAAGTACAAAATTGTTGCAACTATTTTCTTGTAGTCTACGATGATTCATGCTTTATTAAATTATGGTTATAAGTTGCTTACGGCATGATAATAAAAATCTAGACATTTTTATATCAATATTAGTCTGCCAGAAAATGTTTATAGTTGAAGTGCTACATGATGGAATAATAACTTAATTCAATGCTAACTAATTGTGTGATGGTATTGTGGAAATTTCTAAACATTTGATTTTTTAATGTAATTTTTTTTTAATTATTAAAATTACAACAAACTGAAGATCAATGTTTTTTTTTTACCTTTTTTTCATGTAACTTACCAGTTCCTTTAACAAGTACCTACTTACCTTTAATATGAAATTTCAAGTACATTCTTAGCGAGTACTCCCTGAGTTTGGTTTTTTACTTTTTATCTCAGATTTAGCAAGCAATGTGAATGAGTGATAAAAGAAAGAACAATAAAAATGTTTGAACAATTCAAGGTTTTTTTTTTTAGTTTTATATGGCACAGAAAAATGACTGTTCAACTTATAACATTTTTAGTAATTTCGAATGCCTCCATTTTGTTTTTGAGGCAAGAAAGACTTAAAAATTATTTCATTTGGTCCAATACACATCAAACTATCTGAAATAAAAGGTTTTGTTTACAAATTAACACTCATTGCGGCAATATTGACTTGTGCCTATCAAATTCTGGGTATTTTCATAAAATTTCTAAATTTACTAAATTTTCAATAAAAAAAATAATATCAAATTTCGGCTAAGACATTATGGCTAAAAATGTTCAAAAATACCTTGGCTATTACCCCCTTAAAGCTTTGCACCTAGCTACCAAACATCCTGTATTTTACACTCTTCCATCTATTTATGTAAAATTAT
Source organism: Choristoneura fumiferana (assembly GCF_025370935.1). Classification (NCBI taxonomy): domain Eukaryota; kingdom Metazoa; phylum Arthropoda; class Insecta; order Lepidoptera; family Tortricidae; genus Choristoneura; species Choristoneura fumiferana. Next base: position 6,582,159 of record NC_133475.1, on the reverse strand, counting down.
GTCATGACTTTCTGTCTATAGGTGGATGCTCGGGCAGATGGTATAGAACAGAAGGTCCAAAAATTGGATACGGAATTAAGGAAGTACAAGGACCAAATGGCCAAGATGAGGGAGGGGCCAGCCAAAAACTCAGTCAAGCAGAAAGCTATGCGGGTTCTGAAACAGAAGAAACAGTAAGAATGCTCATGAATACCTTTCTCAATTTCAATGATACAACTAACATTATTTGCATTTATCTATGCAGGACATATTTTGTTTTAGTATTACTTATGTATTAAACAGTGCATGATAATCTGATTTCTCAAAAAATAAAAAGATTTAAAATGTTGAACAAGTGCAGGTAATGCTTTAAACTTTACTGATTCACACTATAACTATTACCACACCGAAGACTTTGCATTCACAGATGAATAATAATTACCTCCATGTTTCGGGCATATTGCACTCATAGCATTGCTTTGTCTACTCACAACCACATCTACTGCAATCCAGAAACGGTAATTATTACTTGTTTGTTAGTATGATAAGTCACAAGGTAATAGTTATATATGAAGGTAACATGATATTTGCAAAAAATAATGTACTACTAGCCATATGCAGAATGTCTGCAACAAAATGTTGTGCTTTGTGACTTAAACATCATGATGATGAAAAATATGTATCTGTTGGTGAATTTATTAGGGAACTATATTTTCTGTCACTTAAATTTAGATTTGTCACTCAACTGCGATACCCTAATTATAATATCTATCCCTAAGAAATATATTAGTCATCATATTAATCAAAACTGTCTCTAAGTATGAGTCATCAGATTAATGCAAACCTGTATCCTAGATTATAGTTTGATCATCAAAATTCGATGACCAAAATAATAGATCTGTCACCTAATAAATAGATCAGTTCCTTAATTTGATGCTTCTACCTGATCTACTAAGGCAGGTCTGATTAGGTACGACGACAAGTGAAGCGAAGAGGAGTGTTAGGTAGAACTGCAACCCTCAGTGCGCGAGCTGAGAAGTGCCAGAACCGAACATTGTTTTGCTCATACTTGTATGTATGATGAGTACAAATGTTTGTTACTACTTGAGTCTTGGATGTTTGTATGTATTTTAGTGTATATGTATGTATGTCTACCCGTTGTTTAGCATCCATAGAACAAACATTGCTTAGTTTGGGGCTGGCTCAATTGGTGTGATTTGTAAGAGGATATTAATATTATTATTTCATTAATTGTATATCATTATTGTCAAATTTCAGTTAAATTATTTGATGATCAATATTATTTTCCAGTGATTAAAATTAATTTTTAGGTAGCCATTTCTATATTGTTTGATGATTCAGTTTTAGTGACACATCTATTATTTTGGAATGCAATATATATAATTATTTGATGATAAATATTATTTCCGAGGAATTTTTAAATAATATTTAAGTAACCGTTTTAATATTATTTAGTGATTCAATTTAGGTGACAGATCTACTATTTTAGGAACAAATATTATTAATTAGGTCGCCGAAAGTGCATTTTTAGGTGATCAATAAAATTTTACCCAATTTATTATAGTAACAAGTTCAATGGTTTACAGATACGAACAGCAACTTGAGAACCTCCGCAATCAATCTTTCAACATGGAGCAAGCTAATTATGCCACGCAAACACTCAAGGACACACAGGCCACTGTTGCCGCCATGAAAGATGGTGTCACCCAAATGAAGAAGGAGTTTAAGAAGATTAATATTGATTCAATTGATGTAAGAATAAGAATGCCTGGTTTGAGCTAATGTAATGAAGGCAAGCTCTGTACAAATGTATGCATATTTCTGGAAGAATACTGATAAGTGTTTTGTAAACATAAATTTTGGCGATTTTATTTTTATTTTTAAGCGAAAGAGGCTTTTAATACTAAGAGTGCTTTCTCATATAGGCGGTTTTGTCACGCGACTGAAGCGCTGCACAGCGAATCCCTTCAAATTACAGCAGCTGGAGCGCGGCAAAGTCGCGACGCCGTCGCTAGCGATAGCCGCGCTTCACAGTATCTGCCACCGCTACCTCGGAGCCCTGCAGTCGCACTTCCGTCGCGCGGCTGTCGCGCTGCAGCTGCGCTACTTAAATATGTATGGATGCGAGTCGCGGTACTGCAGCGCGACTTAGAAGCACTACAGTCGCGCGACAAAAACGCCTATATGTGAACGCGCTCTAAAAATTAACATTTTAACTCATGATTGTAAGTTGCTTTTAGCCTCTTTGGAATCTTCATCAGAAATTATGTTCACGACGTATGCAACCCGCACTATGCGGCGCGCGGCGTGTCGTTCGTTAAACCATTACTAGTTGATTAATAAATAAAATAGACATGTCTATAATTCCAGGATGTTAACGATGAGCTCGCTGACATGTTGGAACAAGCTGATGAAGTGCAGGAATCCCTAGGCCGCCAGTACGGCATGCCCGAAATAGACGATGATGAACTTGCTGCTGAGCTAGATGCACTAGGTACGGCTTTAGCGTAACAATATTAATATTAATGTATGTTGACTCAAAATTCAAGGTTTTTAAAAAATTAATAAGATTGTCGGATTGCCGACCAGAATTCAATCCCATCTATGCACCTGAGGCGTCATGCGGTCAACACTCATATCGTCATTGTTTTTCAATATAATTAAATATTTTTTCACAACTCGGTTTATCTAACAATAATAATAATATAATTTTTATTTTACTTCTCTATTAATTGGTTCTTGTCTTGTGTCATAAAATATCGCCAGGATACCCGCTTGCGTGTACTTGTTTAACTCCAAACTCGGTCCAACAGGCGACGAGATAGCCCTAGACGACGACGCTTCCTACCTAGATGACGTGGTGAAGGCCCCGGCGGCGCCCGACAAGGAGCCCGGCGCCGACAGCGTGCGGAACAAAGATGGCGTCCCTGTCGACGAGTTCGGGCTGCCGCAGGTGCCTAGCGCGGCTCAGACCACTCGTTAGAGATTATGGAGGTACAGGTTGGAATTATCTGAAGGCAGCGTTTGTGGAGAAAGAAACTTGCGTTTTTATAGTAATCAAATCTTACATATAAGGTGTTTTAAATCCCACTAATATTATAAATGCGAACGTTTATAAGTCTGTATGTTTAGATTTCAAAAGATTGATGTTTTTTCTTAACAAGGTTTACATATTGTCAACAAAGAACCCGTGCTAAAGTTGCTTTGGAAGAATTAAATTCATCGGTAGCGATTATCTTCGAACAAACCGTCGTAAATCGTAAAACGTTGCATTATTTATAAAAATATTTGTACATAATTGTTTTAAATAAAATGCCGTGACGTAATAGGAAGTTGTGTCGGAAGCATTTTACGATAATCCCTGTGGCAGTATGTTAATCTTCGTCAAAAAATCATTACCGACTTTTTGACGTTCTATAAGCCATGAGTGATTTGATATGCCCATTCCGGGAGGAGGCCTGTGCCCTGCAGTGGGACGTAAATAGGCTGGGATGATGATGATGATGATGATTTGATATGAGTGTCACTCGTCATTAATAAGTGTCACAGGGAGCATCGTAAAATGACGCTACCACGTTCATCTGCAACCATTATTTTATGTATTTCGGGATCTCGGACACAGCTGTAACGAATGCAATGAAATTTGCAATGTCAGGGTTGTCGGGGGCGAACAATCGATCCAGCTTGATCTTGTTTCTGAGAAAATGCGTATTTTTAAGTTAGCCCAAGTTTGGTTGCCCAGATACTAATAAGAAATCAAAACTTTGGATTCAACAAACTATGTTTCTTTCTCCACAGGCTGCCAGTTTTATGGAATCAAACTGTAGTAGGTAATAGGTATGTAAATGTTTTACATGTAAGCTTCAAAACGCTCTTAAGAACCATGGTTTGCGTAAAATATTGTTTCGGTATAATTTTATACACACGTAATTATCTTTCACAAGTGGGAACGACATTTTTTGCTTGATCTAATTTATTCCACTGATTTACATTATAATGATTTTTTTTTAAATGGTGAAACTATTGTTTTTTCCTGGCATTTATAATACACCATGGTTCGATGTGAATTTCAGAGCGAATGGCTCGCTACTTTATCGGCACAGTGCGATCTGTGCGATTTAACAGTCTAAAATTATCTTTAGCTCTAGTGTATAAAATAATGTTAAATTTTGTTGCTGTATGTCTAATTTTATATAAACTGTAATCTATTTTAAATAAATTTAAATTGTTTAATATAATTGGTAAAGGGTTTTAATAACTATTCATTCACTGGAATCCCTTTCTTGCTGTTCCTAGGGTTTCATATCACAAAGGTGACAAACGGAACACTATTGCTGTCGCTTTGCTGCTCCTCTGTCTGTCTGTCACAGGAATTTATCTCGAGAACTGTTATAGATAGACAACCTAAATGTAAACATAATGTGTGTTTATATTGCAGCTATAACAAAACAACAAATAAAAGTTCAAATGAAGGGAGGTCCTCATACAAGAAAAGTTTTATATTTAATTTTATTTGTATTGTCTGTTAACGGGCTGTACCTACTTATATAAGCAGGTGGTCCCTAGACTTAGTCAGTAGTATACAATGGTTTTCACCTCAGCACCTCAAACAGGCAGGTTTTGCTATTAGAAATCAGTGAGCAAAATCGCGTTTTGCTCACTCCGTGAGATAAAGTAACTTTTTAATTATTTTTTTAAATACCGAGGACAGTGCTGGTCTACTACTCACTGAATTCCAAATATTTCAACTTCACATTGATCTGTCACTTTCACTTCAACACGAAAAAAGTGAGAGATAGGATCAAATCGATACTAAGTTTGATTTTCACTATAAAATACAAATAGGTACTAACTATTTAACAAAACGAAAGTAAATTAACGAAATTCCCGCTCAAATTTATTATCACAACACTAACCTAATAAAAAATACTGTGCTGATTATAATCTTAAATTAAATTTATAGTATTAAAAACATGTCGATAATGAATTAATTATAATAGCGAAATTAAAATTTATAATAATTACATGATAGTGAAGTATTTCCAAAATGTTACAATTTTCCCGCTCTTTTAATAAAATAATATGCAACCTCGTTGCACAGAAGCCGCTGCTCTTGTTTTTTTTTAATAAAGCCTAGCTCTTAAGAGTTGGAATAAATATTTGTAAAATTGAATGAATTTGCAACTAATCTATTAATAATTATTTATGTTTCAAACAATAGAATTCCTAATAAAATCATATTTAAAGGTTCAAGAAATATCAATTACAAGTTTATTGTTCAACTTTAATGACTCAAGATGAGATTTTTGCAGTAATAAAAAATAAGGCACGTTTTACTAGGAGTCCTAAGTTCAAATTATGCATGTTATGAGTATCAGATTTGGATTTGTATTCGTATGTACGGGACACTTTTAGTTCCGAATTCAAAACCTCTCTGCTTACCGGAGACTTTTGATCATTGTCACGCATTCTTAACTTTCTGGTGACTTTTAATGGCGACTGGATGTATATTTTTTTAGTCAAGGTTATAAATGTGATATTTATATTTGTTTCTTAATAATCGGATTATATGTATATTTTTTGTGTTTTTTTTGTAAATAGGTATATGTGGTTTAAGTTTGTGGCTATTCTAACCTTTAAATTATGTTCTCGCTGCTGAGGTGAAAAGTTGTATGTGCACGCGAGACCAAAGTTTTTTTGCATCTCGTGTGTTTGAATCACTCGTTGCACTCAGGATTCTCACCTAGAATCCTTCGCTTACTCGGGATTCAAATTTAACACTCGCTGCGAGAAATAACTTTGCTCTCTTGTTGCACTAATAACTATTTCATCTCTCCGGCCGGGTGAAACATTGCGTTTTCATCTCTAGGGTGGAAAATATATTTTTTTTGAATTTTTCGATTAGCCACGGAGTCGGAGATAATGAGGGCTATCGCATATGAATTCGCCACTAGAGGCGCTAGTGTAGCGTGAGGTCTCCGAAATGACAAATCTCATAGTTTTTGGGTGAGCTACGCGGGTTTTTTTATAATTAGAATAATTTTGTGAATATTTTGCAATATCTGAAATTAATTATGGCAAATATGCGTTCCGGGGCAATGAATGTCGGTGTTTTGAGACAGTTTTGTCTTTCAGAAACATTTGCCCTCCCTTTTTTCCGAACAAAACGGGGACTATGCAACACTGTGGCATGCTCGATATTTTTATGGTACGGTTTTAAGGTGTATTAAATATGATTTTAATCTAAACTTTGTTTTCACGCCCGTAATAACAGACTTTGAAAGCCATACTTAAAAACCTCACGCAACAGTGCGCCATCTAGTGAGACAAAAAACGATAGCCCTCATTGAGTTACATCAATGACACTTTTTTTTTCACGTTACGGCATGGCCATCTAGATGCACGTCGTGACCAAGGAGCTTATATACAACACTGGAGGTTGAACGCCAAACATCCGTTAGAAACAAGAAATTTGTTCTTTATTATATCACGAACATATTCCATATCTTTCTTTAGTAAGGTTAAGAAAGAGATGGAATATATAAATAAGTAATAAAGGCCAAACTTCTTTGTTCGGCGTTCAACCTCCAGTTCTGTATATAAGCTCCTTGGTCGTGACCAGCTCGTTTTTTTTTATAGTCGGCCTTGGCAAGTAGCCAGTCGAAAAGGTACCGTTGGAGGTTGGATATAATTAAATTCAATTTATTATTATTCTCATTTTTTTTTAGTATTTTACCTTCTTCACAGTCGAAATGAAAAGTAGAGTTTCTAACTCGGGTGAAATTACCCATTTCCCCTCGAACTATAATAAATATCTCGGGTGAAATGGGTCACTTTCCACCCTTGGTTATCAATCTACTATTAATAGTAGGTATACCAACTAACTCATCGCGAGACGCTCAGAGCCACCACCGTCCATATCCATGCTAGAGTCACACTACTAACATAAGAAATACTCTTGTGCGACTGGGAATTGTTGAGCCGCTTAAGATTTTTGAGAGCACTGACTGCTGGACTTGCTATGTTGTGCATTGAAAGATACGTCTGGTTTTTTGATTATTTAATTTCGTACTTTATAGCTTGAGTTATAATAGGCATTTTAAATAAATAATTTCACATTGTTGTAAATTGTAGTGATCTCTATTTTATTTACTCAGTACAGGTGAGTTTTTTTACATTTTGTCTCTACAAACAGTTTTTGACCATAAAGATTGAATATATTTTCCTACCCGGTGTAGAATATTACGAAGAACAAAGAAAATTTTATGAATATTACGTTCGCAGTGATACTGGCGCCATCAAGACGAATCTAATGACGTACAGTCACCAGCATTAATATCTGCCACAGCGGAGCATGCAATAATATCTGCAGCGCTACTACGAAACTCGAAGTTCGTATCGTACCGTCCCTCTCACTCTCGTATTAAATAGTATAAGTGTCAGAGGGAGCGCACGACACGAACTTCGAGTTTCGAGTTTCGTAGTAGCCCTGCTGACACGTCCTTCCGGCCCTAGAAATAGAGTCGTATCAGATATTTATGCACGCTTGTTGTATCAGATATTGGTGCTGGTGACTGTACCTACCTAGTATCATTTTGTTAAAATCGGATGAGCCACTGGGTAGTTACGAGCGGAAATAGGAACGGACATAGTATAATATTTACTATTCAAAATCTTCTTTTTGGGTTATGCCATGGTCGAGTAAAAATACGTTATTTATTTTTATTTTATTTATTTATTTTTATTTATTAAAGATCTAAAATTATATTTTATTTTCTTAGGTAGGTCAACAAAAGTAATAATAATATTAAATCTATCTATCCCAATGAAATCGGGTAAGAGAATTTCAATAAAGAAGGATTTTTTATACTTACAAACAGGATGGAATAAAAACGAGAAAATATTTGGAAGGCAAATCAACCTTTAATAATAATAATAATTTACGGACACTATATTACACAGTCAACTCTAAAATACTGTTATGTTCATTTCATACGTACAATTAATAAGGCATTAGGTAAATACTGCATACAATCACAGTAATAGGTAACGAGCGTCGGATAGGTACCCATTCGAATCGCGACACGAAATATAACTAGGTATCTCGATCAATAAATAATACTTAAGTCCTCAATATTTACATCCTAAGTGATATGTACAACAACCTCGAAGTCTGATCTATTCGGAACAGTCTAATTATGCTAGTAGGCACTTTAATCCAGGGCTTCTTGGCCTGTCTTTGGCAAGAAGAAGCAGAGGAACGCAGCCACTGTGGACAAACGAAGTTCATTAGTCATTCAGTTTTACAAAACAAAAATGTTTGTGTTACGAAGTTACGATGCAGGCTACTGGGAGCATTCTTTTAAAGCACAAAAAATATTATTTCCACTTCTCATGCTCGTAAAGTTCGTGTTTATGCTGGATCTAGGCTTTGAAAATGACTTTTTATGCCCTAGTGCATAAAGTAAAATCTTCGTCTAACATCAAGGTCAATAATCAGGTGTCAACAGCCACAACGGGTTTACTACTGGAATGCGACACGCGTCTGGTCGGAGTGTCGTTTGTGCGACATACGATTAGGCGAAGCACGACTGTGCGACATGCCATTTGTCCGAACCATTATTAATGCGATGTATGATCAAACGATGAACGGTAGTGCGACATGCCATTTGTCCGAGACAGCGTACGTGCGAAGTATGATCAAGCGATGCACGGCTGTGCGACATTGAGGATCTCAGTTATAACGTAAGTAACTTTAACTTTTTTTCTACCTACTGACGAGTAAAAATAAAGGGTCACCATCCATACAGCTGTATGAAAAGTGACCCTTTAGTTTTGCTGGTCAGGGTAACACGGCATGACGGACAACCCTTGCATATAAGCCTGGCATATTACTTAGCTTACCAATATTAACCAGGATTGAATACAAAACATACTATACGGTCTTCAATTCTATTGCCAGGTGTAAAACAATACTTACTGAAGAGAAGGAATGCGAAGAGGGCGATGGGCACGACGCAGTTGATGTCGATGAGGTATCCAAAGGACAAGTTGCCGATGAGCCCGCCGCCTCGGCCCGCCGTCAAGGAAAGCGCAGCAGCCATTACCCTGTAGAGCATTTAATTGTTGGGAAAACTTCAATGGTGAATAGTGATCACTTACCTACCTCTATTATTTTATTTTAAGCTCAGTGAGTGTATTATGAATGTCAAAGAGTAAGCAGGCTTGACGTTAAAAATATGACAAGGTGTGTCAATATTTTTATTTCTTTAATCTCAATCACCATTCTGTTTAATCTTTATCCGCCACCATTTTCGAGTTGCTAAATAGTGGCGGTGCTTGTCCGGAAAATTACAAGAGCATCCATTGGTATATACATAGTTTAGTTATGACACATTATAATAACTTACCTAAGGTTCGTAGGGAACAAGTCTACGAGCACGCAGAAGACGAGCGAGATGGCGAGCGAGGTAAGTGCTTCAAAGATGCAGGACAGCACCAGATTCTGAGTTGAGTTCTGAACGTAGTACATGCCCACTGTGACGATGCCGGCCACGGTCAAGCTGAAGACTGGCAAAACACGACAAAGGTTAGTGTTGAAGTTACGTAAAATATCTCATCTTGTAATACGTCGTTAAGTAGAGCGCCGTGTCGGTTTTCGTGCGATGAAGAGACAAACACGATCATATTTTGTCCCAGGATTCTTCAGACATCCATGGTTCCCTTTATTCAAACGCGTCTGTAAGACACTGATAAGTTTTTAATATTTTACATTACAGATCTCTGATGCTGTTTTTTTCCTAATTTATTGAATCAGGAGTTACCAAAGTCCATTTAACAGTTTCTTTCACTTCGAACGAAATAAAAACGACAGCACAGGTAGGTAACTGTAACATACCTTTAATATTAAGAACTTATCAGATATTGGTGAAACAGCCCCTTGGGTAAGTAACTATAAGGGTTCAGCGACCTGCAAATGGTTCAATACTCATGGTGGGTAACCCAAATTCGACGATTTGTCTTCATGTAGGTACTTACTCAAAAAGAATTTAGCTCCAAGCTTGTGAACGCACAGCGGCAGCCACAGCGACGTGGGAATACAAGCAAGACCGACGATCAGGGTATGCATGTAAACACTTCCATCGATGGTCTTGAGACAGTCGAAGGGATCGTCAACGGCGTCGTCTACAACAATGCCAGAGACATCGCACACGGAGGCAGACACGTTGGGGAAACGGGTTTCGAACTCCTCGTAACGGTTGAACAATTCGGGGAACCAGACCATGAGGGTGTAGTAACTGTAATGAAGTTTTCATATTAGGTCTTCGATTGAAGGCACAAGAATGCTCACAATGAAAAATAACACTTGAAATTCTCTATAATTCCTCTTAGTAGGTATTAAAAAAAAAGTAGTTTAAAGAATCCTTCAGGCTGGAAGAAATTTGTAAATGTTTAGGTATGGCTGTTACAAAACAAACGAATCATCTTTGGACTCATCTGCAGTAACCGTCAAGTGACGCAGAGGTCTATTGCTAGATTGTGTGTACTAAAAAAAGATATCTGCAAAGTTTACCTACTAAGAGAAACGATCAGTTGTTTAAACTTCATTTACTTACGCCGTGGTTAAGCCGAACTGGATGAGACAGGTAATAACGGTGTATTTGAGGTAGGGAGGCTTGCAGAGCGCTTTGGTTTGCATCCAGATCTCACTGAAGAGTCGCTTCAGGTCTTTGGGTTTGCGCATGCTGAGGCTTCGGACGGATTTCTGCGAGTGTTGGGATGCCACCGATATGGTTCGCACTTTCTCCTTGAGGCTCTTGATCTGTGGGAAAACATTGATAAAGTTAATCGTTTTGTGGATGATGCTTTTAAATTAACTAATCTAATCTTCAGATATGAAGGTAGGTAGGTACCCATTTATAACTTTAAGCCTATCAAGCACTTAAATTGCCTAAAAATCTGGTATATGGCGTCGTGGGGTCAGTTCCATTCGCTTGGCTCGCCACAATTACGGATTTGGTGTTCCATAGCCGTGATACCCTATCCTGGTGCTTGTTTTGTATACTTATAGGTTTATCTTACATGGGTGCAATCACGGTGCAATATAACAAATTTACCAGTAGTACTGATGGTGGTAGCAATGGTGCCTTTGTGTAGGCACATCTTGTTCGCTAATCCTGGCGTGAAGCAGCAGTGCTTGCACTGTTGTGTTTCGGCGTGGTAGTAAGACAGCCGGTGAAATTACTGGCACTTCAGGTATCCCATCTTAGGCCTCTAGGTTGGCAACGCATCTGAAATACCCCTGGTGTTGCAGATGTTTATGGGCGGTGGTGATGTCTTACCATCAGGAGACCCACTTGCTCGTTTTCCATCCAGTCGTATAAAAAAAACTTGCACTTGAATGTGCAAAAGCGTGTGTAAATTTATAAACCATGAAGGGATGGGACCTATTTTTAGTAACTAACCTATAACTTTGTTCTAGACAAAGTTTGAGAACCGTTTGACAATCTTCCCACGGAAATAGTCGTATCAAAACTCACGGGATAGTTATCGGGGTCATCACCGGTGTTCTGTTTGTAGACGCTCTTGAGGCAAGCCAGCGCATCATCATAGTCCCCACACTCCATCATAAACTTAGGACTCTCAGGGAAGGTAAGGAGCCAGAAACCAAGCATCAGAGAAGGCACGCCGCAGGCTGCGACGAACCAGTTCCACGAGTCGTAAGAGAACGATCCGCTTTCGATGCGAATGCCGGTGATGGGGATAATGCCCCAAGCGATCACTGGAAATGGAATGGCGGAATTAATACATATCGACTTTTTGATTTACATTGGGGTATAGCCAAACGAGAGTTACTACAATATCTCGAAATATAGGTAGTGTAGGCAGTTAAAGCACAGTTAGTGTGTGCATTCTTGACTGCGTATGTATAGTTACTAGCCCCAATGTCTGACACAAAGCGTGCATAAAAACCTGATACGTACGACTATTTTTAGGGCCGGTAGGACGTATCAGATATTTTTGCACGCTCCGCTGTGGTAGATATTATGAAAGTGACTGTACACGTTTGATAAAGCTCACTATATGGCACACTTTTAATTGACTAGCCAAGTGCACATCACCTATTAACTGATCATTCGGGCTCTTTGTTATGTCATTAAGATTCCGGATGATCAGTAAAAAGTGTTGGCGACCTGGTTAATATTACACGAGTTCAATTTCAAATTTAAATGATGCTTCAACTCACAAGGAAGTAAGATAACTCCTAGAGTCCAGAACATTTCCATCCAGCAGAGAATCTTTTCTCTGTACTTAGTTTGCTGGAACTCTCCGAGGTACGGGAAGCAGATACCCATGGCGCCAGCGACCCTGAAAAGACATTTTTCAGACGTTTTATTACCGTTTGTTTATTCTCCTTCATTTGTTTTTCTCGGTGTTGGTAATTAAGGCACCGTCTGCGATATTATTTACGATCCTAGTAATGAGTGTGGGAAACTGTTCAATCAGTGAATAGAGGTTTGTATGTGAGCGTGCACGATCAACTGAATCGAATCGTCATTGTTCTGAGCAAACTGTCAAACGTGATATTTTTTCCTAGTACACTTCGATAGGAGATATAGGTACCTGTGATTGCACATGTTTGTTAATCTGTTGCATCGGTCACGTGTATCAATCAAGGAATCTATTCTTTGTAAATATATTCTTTGCTGTTCTTGAGTAAATTTATTTTTGAAAAAAATTGTATTCTAGTTACTTATGTAAAAATCTCGAGGCATAATTTAAAGCACCTAAGTACCATCAGCCAAATAAGTGATCTTGATCTATCAATTTTTAAACAAGTTCCTATCAAATGAAATGTCGCTAAAGTCGAAGTTGACAGACACGTCTATTGGCATTTATTGTTTTATGACATGCAAACGATTATCAACTTTAGGGTGGTAAGTAGATCACATATTTGGCTGATGGTTCCTACACAAATGTCCCATCTTGAAAGCAGTCTTGAAAACCAGAAATACCTACCTACCTGCTTTAAACTGTTTTAAATTAAATGACTCCTGACACCACTAATCAATCTACCAATCAATCATTTTTTATTTTATAATTAAAAACTTCCTATTTAACGAGTACCTACCTGCACTACATCCACATTTAAAAACTTACGCAAAACCATTAATGAATCGGCAAGCCATGAAGATGGGTAGGATCTGCACAAAGGAGGAGACGATACCGCAGAAGCCGTCTAGCAGCAGAGTTGAGACCAGCACGATCTTGCGGCCCTTTGTGTCGGCGAGGCAGCCCCAGAAGTAGGAGCCGATCACCATGCCTGAAAAAATGTGTTTATTAGATAGAACCACACTACATCAGTGGATAGAACCGGTAATTTTCCCCCGCTCAAACTCTTTGTTTATTATTGGGATCTCCAAGTAGGTAATCGGGTATTTCAGTTTTGCGGGCTAATCAAGACGCTCAAGCAATTGAGTACATTGTTTTGAAGGAATTCAATTGCAGGGCTGCGAGGGCAACGAGTTATAATTGATCAATCAAGCGCCGCAAAGTACCTAATGCTTCTCGTGCGATTTATCTCGCATTTATTAAAAATGGTTTATGAGGTTTTTTGCCTAGTATATTATATAGATACAATGACAATCAATTTGAATGCTATTCGACATGGAACTGCACTATTATTACCAACTACCTAGCTATATAGTTTAATGAACTAGAGACTACTTTATATGCACGACAACATAATAAAGCTAGAACGGAATAAACAAAGCATTAGAACATAATTAATGATCTCCATTTCACCATTGTTTTATTTTAATGAAACGGTAGATACCTACTTAAGTAATAATCGAGAAAGCTTTTGTATCTACGAAATAGCATTTATTTTCAAGTGTTCATTGATTGTTTGTTCTGTTGTCTTCGCAACAGGATAATAGTTGAAAACTGATTATCAAATTTCAAGTATTTGATTTGTGTTAATCCACTTCATACGATCGGGATTCTATGTGTATGCTACACAGAGCTTAGTAGTTAGGTACGGTAGTGCTGAGTGCCTACTATGAAGATAGTATTTTGTATGTGCCTTGTACGTAAACTCTTTAAAAAAAACCGGACAAGAGCGTGTCGGACACGCCCGAAATAGGGTTCCGTAGCCATTACGAAAAAATTAAGTAATATTTTTCTAAGGATTTCGTATTTTGTACGGAATCTTCCCTAGTTTAGGTATATTTTATACCTTACCTTGTCGCTAGCGTCACTGCTTAAGTGGCTAAATAAGAATCAAACAAGCTGAGATATGAGGTGCATAGGGGAATTTCGTGTCGGTACCATTGACCATCAGTGGTGTAGCGGTATAGCACGCGGTACCGAGGACCTGGGTTCGATTCCCAGTGATGGTCTTATTTTTCTGGTTTTTCTGTGCATCTATATTTCAGTTTGTATTTTCCGTTCCGTTTTTGCCATTTTGGCTCCGAAATCCTAAAAATACAGATTCACAGATAGAAGTTCCAAGGCGAGCTTATCCCTAAAAAGGGGATCCAGCTAATCTAGTTTTGTAGTCTGTATTTGAGGTACGATACGTAGGTACATAAAATCGTTTTGATTAAGTATATTTTTTATATAGATATTTTTCTTCTTCATAAAATAGGTGATAGACACCTATTTGAAGTATTTTGGTTTTAGTTGGGTTAATTTTTTTTTATCCTATTTATAAGTTACCGGAATAATAGCTAACCATAGTTGCTATGGCGTTTATGCCCGTCGCAATTATTAATTTTGAACTAAAAATGTTATAAAATGATTTAATAAACCTATTCCTCGAAATGGTTTTGGAATTAAAGAGACCACATTGTAAAAAAGTGATCAATGCCAATTGTAATTATACTGATCTTATGTACTAAATAATAAAATATAGAATAAATATTGCTTGCGGTTCGGTTACGTTACGTTACTGTACCTACTGTATAGCGGTAAAGATTGATGAGTCAATTTTGCATATACTATGTGTTTACTACTGGCTCGGCATGGTTAGGTACTACCTGCCATCTTTAACCGACTTCAAAAAAGGAGGAGGTTCTATGTTCCAATGTTTGTATTTTTTTTGTTTTCATTCTTATGTTACGCTTACCCGCATTTGGGTGATCGTTTATAAGTAATTAAATAGTTATGTTTAGTTCTACTTTAATAGATTTTAGGTAAGTTAAAGAGAACGGCGAATCCTGTTCCACCGTGATACAGTTTTATACTATGTAGTAGGTACGGGGAGCAGATGACACTTACTCGCACCTAATGAGACGTAAACAAATAATCTTAACACTTGTAACTCATATTATTCTGCGTCTTAACCATGTAATACTAATTAATACTAAACTAACTATTTATACTTGGCATTTTTGCCTCAATTTAGCGTAGTTGATTTATAAGTAAGCAGTTGTTACATTTATGGTACTGAAGAAAGTTTATTTTATTTTATTTATATAATATACGTAGACTGGCGATTGTGTATACTTAACTGATTCTACGCAATTACTACCTATAGCAGGGTTTCTTATTTAAACTTTTTGCAGTCACGGACCTCGTTCATAATTTAAACAATTCCACGGACCCCTGTCAAAAAATATTGTTGGAAATGAAAAAAAGCCTTATTTTTATTTATAAAAAATAAAACCTACACGCAGCGCCTAAGCGTAATGATAACGTAGGCATTGAATAATATTGAATTCGCCACCCGACAACGACAATGCATCTCGTTAAGTTTACTACACAATTTCCTAATAAATATGCTTACAGACTGACTTACTGCGGACCCCTGATACACATGCTACGGACCTTTGACTATATAAAGTTTATTATAGTCAGTGCTAGGGGTCCGTGGACCCCACTTTAAGAAACCCTGTACTGGTCTATCTACATTCTGAAGGAGTTGCAAAACAAAAATGTATAATCTGATTGTACAAGAGGTTTAACCAAATTGATAAGCCCACTGGAATCATCAGCCGCAGAGAGTTATCCTTCAGAAATAAAACGAAAGAAGTTCAGTACTTACCTAACATAGGGGCGGCGGTCAGCCATCCCTTGTCGGCGGAGGTCATGCGGAAGTCGCATGTCGCGGCCGGCAGCACGAACGACACAATCGTGATGCCGATGGCCGTGTTAGCGTAGATCAACCCGGTGATGGCCAGGAGGCAGAAGTGGAAGCGGCCGAAGCCTATGGAACATGATTCGTGTAAGTACTTCAATTTGAACTCGACTATCGTTCTATATTCTTATTATAGTACATCAAATAGGTATAGCTCTAGTGCCTTAAGTCCAAGGCCAAGGTTAAGCAATCTACCCCTTATGTGTGTTATTATTGCGTCGTGGCCGTGGAATCGTGGCCTATTTTGTTATGAAACACCTACACAGATATTTAAGCATAAGGCAAACTATTTATGTGATTAGGAGAAGCTTCTCCTAATCTACATAAATAGTTACATAAATAGATAACATGAGCGAGTCTAATTTGACATCAAACTGGGAGTTCGGTTTGTTTCTAGTAAACTGCTTTTAATTAGGAAAAATAATAGTTTATTTACATTTACACTGACTTACCTCTAAAACGCTTGATAGACATGAAAGTAAAAATAATGACATTTAAAATTGTATTCATAAAGTTATTGGAGGTTAATTAACTCACGAGATATTAACAAAGCAATATAGGTATGTTATGGTCTTTGAGCTTATATACTTTTAGTATAGGTAAGTACATACAGAATGGATTTGTATACAGAAAATTTGTATACTTACCTACAGGAAACAAGTTCTCGAAATTAAAGTTATCAATAGGTATGCGGGTGTTATTGAAATTGCAGTACATTATCATTTAGTTGGCGTCAAATAATTAGGTACTACATAACATTAAATATTAGCATGGTAACTCAACTTTCATTATATTATAACTATGTATATTTGACACTTGTGAAAATTAGAAAATCTAGCTTCTTTAATTAATGGCGTGGTATGAGATGCTGACATTTTTTTATTACAAAATTACAAATTGTTGACATAAAACACATTAACTAGTAAATAGTGTATCCATGCTAATATTATAAATGCGAAAGTGTGTTTGTATGTTTGTCCGTCTTTCACGCCGAAACGGAGCGACGGATCGACGTGGGCCAGACAGTGACATTAGTTGTCATTAATAGCTAGTTTTTATCCCGGAAAAATGCACAGTTCCCGAGAGAACAGCGCACGATAACCGAATTCCACGCGGGCGAAGCCGCGGGCAAAAGCTAGTATTAAATATTATTATTATGTGGTCCGGTCTTACCTGTCGCTGAAATGGCAGCCTCGAAGTCGGCGCCATGCTCTAAGAAGTCTAGACCTGTAAAGACAAATAAACAATCACAATATACTCCGGCGTGCATACTAATAACACCTATGTATTTCACCACACAACTTAAATTTTTATACCGAACAGCGCACAGGAGGCCGATATTTGAAATCACATCGGTGAAAATATCTTTCGATAATGGTGAAAAATTATTCTGAATTTGAAATGCCAAGAGTAGTTAACAGAAAATAACCTATGTAGTTGAAAAAAAAAATACTCCAAAAATTAATTGAAGCTGTATTTTCAACCAGTATTTTTACAGAATATGATTTCAAAAATCGATTCCTAGAAACTTATCTACTAATACGGGTCTGTCAATGTAGGTAATCACAGGAAACACTGACTCCGCGATCATTTTCGATTGTAAACTTCACATTTTCTGCGCGAAATATTTTGCCCGTACTAATAGCAACGGACGCTTGTTGACTGGTTAAAAACAATACAAAAGCCGTAGTACACTTTATAACTAATAATCAAATGTTTGTTGTTACTTCATCCGCAAATAACTAAATAATTGGCACGACTCTTCGCGTTTTATTACTCGATATTCATCGAGTCGTCTAATTAGTAATTGTAAGCTAATTCACACCTTAGCGAGTTGGTGTAGGGATGACAATCGATTGTATTGATTAAAGTCGTTGGCAAAATGTTTTACCCGCGTTGCGGGTAGGGACGAATTTTAATATCAAAGTAGGTAAATATGCTTGGAGGTTTGTTAGGGAACTCTCTTGGCTCTTATATAGGTATGTTTATAATATGAAGGCACATGGTAAACAATGTAGGAAGTCTCTGAGAATATGTTATTAGTCAATTCTAAAGCAGATATTGATAAAACAGTACTGGTTTCTAAGTGTTTATGACATATCTAATGCGGAATCATTTTAAAGTATTTAGATAGAGCTCAAGGTAAATAAACAAGTAGGTACATGTGCTTAACTTAATTCTAAGATTCTAATAAATATTCTATTTCAAACAGTTGCCGATATGATCTTTTAGTGGTTTTGATAGTGTCATTCATCAAGTGTTGAATAAAGGCTTTCTCTCAGGTGTAGCTACCTAAACTCGTCCCAGTAGCATCCCAGGTCACTGTATCTTAGTCGTGCATCACGTCATTATGATCACATCTTTTGACTGCGTAAATAATTTGTGGAATCAGGCGTTATTTTTCGAAGGACCTTATCAATGAACTAAAAGTAAGTTTCTGATAAAAAATACGCTTTTAATACTTAAGCTTTTTTGCTGTCTGTACTTTTTGTTAACTTTACTTGATTTGTCATCTAAATGAAATTTCTGTAACAAATTTAAAGTCGAGGCCATAAACCGTTGAGGAGTTCCGTCCTGCGGAGACGACCCTGGCCGGACCACCAGAATGTCACTACCAGATTAGATTATTGTATTATTGTATTAGATGTATTGTCACCAGATTTACATAAGTATGCCAAATTTCAAGTCAACCCGATTATTGGAAGTGCGTCAAATTTAACTTGCAAGATTTGTCGCACGATAGGTACAGTCGAGTGCATAAACTTGTGAGCAAAAATTTGATCAAACATATCTGAACACGACTATTTTTAACGGCGTAGAAGCGTGTTCAGATATTTTTGATAAAATTTTTGCTCACAAGTTTATTAACACGACTGTACATTGCATTGCAAGTTAAATAATAGCTTGTAACGATTACTTTGCTCACCCGTGAACTCTTATGATAGCTACGTCTATACAACAAATATGTGTTCATGCATGTCCAACATTTGGTAGCATGGTGAACGGTTGTGTTGCTCTGAGGATGAACTCTGGTTGAGTTCGAAACGCGACAGTGTAGTGTGGTCACAATACAAGTAGCATAATATTATTCAGACTTCATGCGCGAAATTACACTTCAAATTTAACATGAGCGAAGGAAAACATTGTGAGTAATCCTGCAAGACTACGGAGCAATTTAATAGTGTAAGGGGCTGTTTCACCATCCATTGATTAGCGTTAACCGACGTTTAAATGTGATGCTGTCTCCGTCTATTCGAACAAAATAAATAGAGACGGCATCACACCTAACCGCCAGTTAACGCTAATCAATGGATGGTGAAACCGCCCCTAAGTATATTTAAATTTCTTAACACGCACTTGGCCTGGGTCTAGTCTATCTTCCCAGCAGTGGGACAAAAGTAGTAAGTAAAAAAAAGTACCTAAATACAAAGTTACTCGTTGAAAAGGGTTTGATTAGATTATATAAATCTGAGCGAGTAAGTAAACTCGCAAAAACAGTCGAGTTCGTATTAGGTACATTGCGGGGCTTCAAAACCCCGACCGAAATTATATTACTTATGTATTATATATACGAGTACGTCTATTAAGTTATATGTATTTTATTCACGCACTCACTAGCTTTCGCTTGCTCAGTGTAATCGACAATTAAAACGAAAAGTTTACCTTAACTTGTTCAATTATCAGAAAACCAGAACTAGGTTATCTCGCTAAACCAAAGTTATTAAAAATAAAGTCTACTCAAACACGAATAAACTTAATTAAATTAAATGTGTACATTTATACTACTTCAGCTACTTTAAACGTTCACGGTGTTTATCTTATCTCTGGGAAAATAAACGGTAGCGTTTACTAGAAGTATGATTAATCAATTTTGTAATTAATACAAGAAGGGCTTTGGTGTAGTAAATTAATCAGTGAGTGACATGTCTAAACATGCGTTTATCAGTACGTTGTGTGACAAGTGTACAGGCAAATACAGTTGACGTGACAATGACACGGTCGCTGTGGCATTGTAAGGCTTTCAATTAAGGTTAGCGTTTCGAAATATTGCGATAGGAGGGCATAGGTTATAGGACTAAGTGCCCAAGTAGGAACTGAACCTCTATCTATCTATCTAATACCTTCAAACGAGCAATTCTTGTAATCTAAATTTATAAATTTATTTATATATTTCGGGGATCTCGAAAACGGCTCCAACGATTTCGATGTAATTTGTTATGTAGGGGTTTTCGGGGATGAAAAATCTATCTAGCTTGGTCTTATCTCTGGGAAAACGCTTGTTATCCAGTTTTAGCCCGAGCAAAGCTCGGTCGCCCAGGTACTGGAACATTATCTATCAGTGAATAATTTGATATTTGTTCATTTCGCAACTATACATTTCGCAAATTCTAAAACTGTAAATATTTCAGGATTTATTCCAGGGCCATCGCGTAGAACCCTTTAGGTTAGGTTAGGTTAGTTTTATAAAAATCCTGAAATATTTACAGTTTCAGAAATATTAAACAGCCGCGAAATGAAAAGTTGCCAATTAAGTTACCTGCCTACCTAGTGTACCTACCTAGTGTTTGGCGCCCATTATACTTTGCGTAGGTGAGGTAGTAGGCTTCAGACAACGTTACATTAAAATTAATGAAAAGTGACGAAGCACGTCAAAAGCTAAATACGCATGTCATTGTAACATTAAGGTATCTTTGTATTCCTTTTACAATTCGCGTAGAAAATATTACCAGCCAAATTGGTGATCGATTGGTCAATAACATAATTCATCAGTTGGACAAGACACGTCTTTATTGACAGACACGTCTATTGGCATTGTTTTATGACATGCAAACTATTATCAACTTTAGGGTGGTAGACCACATATTTGGCTGATGGTACTTACTACCTAAGTCACATTTTCTATTGTGGTACTGTGGTTTCTTTTCTAATTTTATTAATTAGATTTAAATTAGAAATTGATGTCCAGTAACCGGATCAAGCAGTTAGTTGGATTACTTAGACGTTGAAATTAATTGCAAAATCAATTTACTACCTTGCCTTCTTTAATTAATAATTTATTTTTTGACATCATTTCATTTTAGTGACCTTAACTCAACTGTGTATATGAAAGGTCAGCATAGGGTATTTACTACCCATTTCAAGCAGTTATTTCGAGCTAAACACGAATGATTTGAACAGATTTTGTACTATTGAACGGTTCAAAACGGCATTCTAGCTTGCTAATTAGGAGCATCGGCTTAAAAATCGAGATCGAAATTTTTGCCTCCAAAACCATATAAACGGACCTCTATTTCATAAACATGACTGGCTCTGGCTATAACCGACTAGACCTGTCATTCGTAACTTTGCTGACTTAAGATTACTTCCATTTCAACCGAACTTCTTTGGCACTGAAATGTAAGACGAATTATCTGAGTCCAGCTTGTCAAGTTTATTAAATGGGGCAATTATTTTAAGAGAGACAGAAAAGGATTTCATGTCCACCATTGTTTCGAAGGTGTGTGATGCGTTACTAATACGATCGGCTTCACTGAAAAGCTATAATATTATTATCTTATGTTTACAGACACAGGCCTCCTCTCAGAATGAGAGGGCTTGGGCCATAGTTCCTACGCGGGCCCAGCACTTATATAGGCTGGGATGATGATGCATTTTTACCATCGAGAGGTGTAAGTCCGTCAAATTCACAACCCTCTGCATGGGAAGTGGTACAGTCACCAGCATTAATATCTGCCACAGCGGAGCGTGCAAAAATATCTGACACGTCCTTCCGACCCTAGAAATAGAGTCGTATCAAATATTTACGCACGCTGGTTGCGTCAGATATTGGTGTTGGTGACTGTACGAGTCGGTCAGTGCTGCAGTGGTCGGATTGAAATTTGGCATGCATCATGTTGAGTGTATGACTATCATTGGTTATTTCAGTATAAGATATCAGTATTAAAGAATTTTGAATCGGTAACCAGTAGTAGAAGTTGGTAGGCATAAGACCATACTGGGGTGGGCACGCCAAACCTCTATATGAATATAATATAATTCTCAATAAACAACTTTTTTTCAAACCATTTCCCGCTTAAGTCAAATAATTCGTACCTCTTAATTAAGAATTAGGCATTTATAAGTTTACTATATACAAGGTGTTCATTAAATAACTGAAAACCTCAAGACACCCCAAAAATATTTTTTTCCTTTGAAGTGTGTTGCTTTCATTTATTTTTGCATATCTTCATTATTTTGAAAGATATTTGTGTGTTTTGCTAAGTCAGTAATTCTACTTTATTTCTAACTCTACACTCATAATATGTATAAATTTGTCAGTTGCGCTTTGACGTTTTTAGAAGAACCTCATACACTAACAGCAAAATGGCCACTATTAAGTTATCGAAATAGTTACAACCTCGCTAAAATATTTAATTGGTGCCTGTTGCAGTCGTAACTTTTAGACTGGGCACAGTAAAAAAGGGGTTTAAAAACAAAAACAACCTGATTTAAAACATAGTGTAATCTATTCTACTCTCGATTCCGAGCAAACTAATTTCTGATTTTCAGTAACTTAATTAACTCCTTGTATGTATAATAAATAAATATCACGGGACAATTCACACCAATTGACCTAGTCCCAAAGTACGCTTAGCAAAGCGTGTGTTATGGGTACTAAGCAACGGATAAATATAATTATATAGATAGATAGATACATACTTAAACACATATTAAACACCCAAGACCCGAGAACAAACATTCGTATTTTTCATACAAATAACTGCCCCGATACGGGAATCGAACCCGGGACCTCAAGCTTCGTAGTCAGGTTATCTAACCACTAGGCCTTCTGGTCGTCGAAATATACCTATATGTACCAATACTAAGTTCTATTTATTTCTCTAAGTAAGGCTAATTTATAATAAGGGGATTGGTTTTACATAATACTTAAGCGTATCATTAACTAATAAAAAAAAAAAGCCGTGGTGGCCTAGCGGTTTGACCTATCGCCTCTCAAACAGAGGGTCGTGGGTTCAAACCCCGGCTCGCACCTCTGAGTTTTTCGAAATTCATGTGCGGAATTACATTTGAAATTTACCACGAGCTTTGCGGTGAAGGAAAACATCGTGAGGAAACCTGCACAAACACCTGCGAAGCAATTCAATGGTGCGTGTGAAGTTCCCAATCCGCACTGGGCCCGCGTGGGAACTATGACCCAAGCCCTCTTGTTCTGAGAGGAGACCTGTGCCCAGCAGTGGGACGTATATAGGCTGGGATGATCATTAACTAATGACTCAGAGACTCAGTTAATTTTTTCAGCAAGGTTTTTTTCTTTTTAGCCACTATGCTTTCATTACATTGACCGGTTCGAGGTTCGAGCAACAGCTATCGTACTCATAACATCAGTGGACATGCTGATAATATAGCCGACAGATCTATGGGAAATTATGCTTTCGTTTGAACTTTATCTGACTGGTTTAGTGTAAAGTTGAGCTTATTCAGCCGTATTTGTGAGCATGCATAAAGGTGAATTAAAGAATTTAACTGATGATTATGAACATAAAATTCTTCTTACTCCTTTTGGATCTTTCAAGTCCTCGAAGAGCAACGCTTCAATTAATAAGCTCTCACAAGTGCAAAATACTGCCACGCATTTTAGATTTTAAAAATCTGTGATAATAAAATACAAATCAATTTTTTGCGCATGAAATAAAGTAATTAAGTAGGTATACGAGTATATACCTAGGTATTCACTCCCTGAAAATGTGCTTGCAGGCTAACAAAGTGTTGACTGACAAGACTAGACTGGCACTTCAGTGGTCATTAATGCTCGCTACAGGTGTCAATTATTTGGAAACCTAACATGTAGATTCAAGTCGTTTAGAATTTTATAGAACAAAACCGGACTACGAGCGACAACCGCAAAATCGTCGCTTAAAGATACGCACTAATCCATTGAACTTGGTTTGACTCACCAGTACCACTACCATGAGTTTACAGTGACCGTACTCGATAGCGACGGCGTAAATTATTTGTAGAGGCGCTGTACAATTCTCCATACAAATAAATTACGCCGTCATCATCGAGTACTGTCACTGTAAACTCATGGTAGTGGTACAGCAACCTTGCTACCGAAACTGTGTAAATCACTGAATGGGTGAAATTTTAAATAACAAACGGAGTGCGAAGTTATTATTTGTTACGTTACTCTTGGTGCGTATACTGTTGTTTTGAACGCAACATCTACCGTCTTTATCGAGTATCAGAGGATTATTTTTAAACACAATTTTAAGTTTGGCCTTCTGAGGATTAGTTTAACGTTTGAATTATGTCATAGTTTTATGTTCTCGTTTCTATGGTAAATGTACCGTGAACACTGAGGGTAGTTTCACTGTAATATTATGTTTGTAAACATTTTGTCATAATTGTATGTATGTGGGGGTGGCCTATGTCCAGCAGTAGATGTATTTAGGCTGAAGTTGATAAAACAATATACTTATGAATATAGTTCTTATTAATTAATCTATTTTTGAGCACTAAGTGGATAGGTACCTACACGACACTGCTTATTTCATTAATTCATTGTCTATTTTATGCATACTTATAACCACTCAAAGTATCCTATTCATTAATTAAATTTACATTAGGTAATTAATTAATTTTCTTTAATAAAAAAGCTTACCCATTTTGATTCGCACGAATTCACTATTCACTATTAAAGTCCGCTATGAGATCACGTAATCGAGATATATTCGGCACTATCGTTGTTTCATCGTCACCCTATCGCTACATAAGGTGCGTACGCGCCGGGGTTCTGCCTCGAGTTTGTGCCTCGAGATTGTGCCTCGAGTTTCTGCCTCAAGGATGCCGCGTGCAGTCTGTTCAGACTGTCCTATGCGAATGCCGCTCGATCTGCCGCCTCCGTCCAAGATTGCTACCACACGTGATAACGATAAGACTCGATCGCTCATCTCGCGTTATCTCGACTGTGACCATCGATCAGCCCAATGACTTCTGAGCTGACATTGTAGTCAAGCCTGCTTTTCTTTAGCAGTTACGTAACCGTGACGTCACAGGTGCAGCAAGTTTTTCACGGCTAGCTGATACGTAAGAGGTTTATCTCGCCATGCTAATCAAGCAATCAGCGAGAGCACCTTTTGGCACCAACTTTGGGGCTTCCGTACAAATAGTGACTTTTACCTGACTGTTCAAAGGAGAGTTATGTTTATGTTTTTCGAGCGTAAGTAGGTATGTATCATCATCATCACTGCTCTTTTTACTAATGAAAGACTTTATAATATCTTTAGCGAGACATCGGTGCCTGCTTTCAATGTAATGTCTCTTTTTCCTTAGCGCACACTAAAAGTAATTTATTTCCTTTGATGCATCTAGTAACTTTAGATATTAAAAGTATAAACTGATGTTATTTTTCACCGGATGGGAAGCAATCACGGCCACATATGGACACCCGCAACACGAGGGGCATTAAAGGTGCGTTGCCGGCCCTTTTAGCGGTTGACAGGCTCGTTTTTAAAGATCCTTAGGTTGTACCGCTCCGGATGTCAAGTTCTTTTCCAAATTACCTCTAAATGGTAATTATACTACCTATACTAAGAAATATTAGCAAATCCCATAGCCACGTTGGGCATTGATTAAAAAGCTCTTTATTATACATACCTACCCAGTAAAATACCTATTTTCCTTTTGTGGGTCTCTTACCTCAAAAAGAGTTCCGTTTTTCATCCTATACTGGATTACTTGTGTGTCTATCTGTCCATCAGTCGGAGCCAATTTGATCCAAAACTGTGCAATGCTCAATGTCTTCATTAAACAAAACCAAAGTACTTTCATTAGGAGGTTATAATAGGCACTGAAATTTCCATAAATTGGACATGAATGTTAACTTCAAAAATCGATATTTAATTAATGGAATAAAAAAAGTTCAAAAAGTACCGGTAAACATCTAATAAGCAAACGATTTAAAATCCATTTACGTCTGCGATTCCGGCACCTCTCAGCTCTCTGTCACAGCAGCATCCAGGTCTATACGAAAGAAGTTTGATGACGCAAGAGCCTCATTACAGCTGACAGCTGGTTCGCAAGATTGCTATTTTCCTAGCGGGAAACTCCGACCGCTTCCCCGGGGAACCAGCGATTCTTGAGTAATGAACTACTCAATAATCCCTTCCGCTTTGTTTAGAAATAATTTAAAAATAATTGGTCGGAACTCCCTCGTCTTAAAAAGGCCTGTTTTTAAAAACGTGCCTTACTTACGCAATCAGTTACGAATTATAACGTTTTAAACTTTCGTGATTTTCACTCATAGTCAAAATACAACACACAGGACTTATCACGCTAAACACTTGAGTAATATTTACCTCGACGTTTCCACCACTTGCAGTGACCGTGGTCACGAGTAGACTCAAAATAAAGAGAGAGTAGAGGTAAATCTTACTCGTGTATTTAGCGTGATAAGTCCTGTGTGTTGTATTTTGACTAGATATCAGTTACGAATTGATTTTTTAATTGTGGCTAAAAACAATAGTTCTGAAGAAGCTTTCAGCGAGTTCTTATTATTACGAGTAGTATAACATACATATCTTGTAAATATTTCTCTTTTCAATCTTGCTTTCTTAATTAGTTTCGGTAAACTTCAGTAAGCTAGTTGAGGAAGCAAGGTAAATACGAATTTTTCCGGCAAAATACGATGGAAAAACATTATTCACTATCTACATCTGCACAATGATGCATATTTCAGGCTAACCTTCAACTTTCGTTGGGTTTCTTGCATTGTGCCTAATACTAACATTTGTTTCACGTATCACTGACATTTGACAGCATCAGTGACTGTCCACCTTTGGTACTCTGATCATTGCTGTTCAACTAAGTCAAAGTCAATTGATCGACTTGTTAAACTGTTATTATCTAGAATGCCTCCGTGAACAATTGCCTCTAATCTTATTTTTTTCGCATCATGATGTTTAAACAGAACTGAAACTAGTGGCCGCGGCATGATTGACAGATTTCATTTCCTCAATTTTTGTCTTTGATGCAAGCCTGCATCGTAATTTTCGAGTATCTTGATTGTTTTTATCAGCAATATGACGATCTAAAGCATGCATAATGCGTCAAGTAGCACTTCAGTAATTCGATAATAAGGCTAGTGTTGTCACCACGGACAACGCCTAAGATATAAACCGATGTCTCGTATAGAACGGCCTTTAAAATTCCTTGAAATATTTTAATTTTTCTATGCTAAAGTGAAGAATTTATTGAATCAGGCGTTACTTTGCGGAGGTCCATATCAATGAACTAAAAGAATTTCTTTGCTCACACGCGACTTGCGCTTTGTTTGGTCGCGGGCACAGAATATATAATAGTACTAACGTCGCGGGTGAGCAAAGAAATTCTTTTAGTTCTAAAGTGAAGAATCCTAAAAAAAAGCGTACGCAAAGAGAAGAATAGTTCATGATCTAATACGTTGTAAATCGATCTAGCTTGGTCTTACCACCGGGAAAACGCTTGGTACCGAGTTTTAGCCCGAGCGGAGCTCGGTCACCCAGATATTTAATAGGTATGTAATGTACATACCTATAGGTGTATCATGAATATTTTTTTTGACCAAAACGGGAAAAACCGGTAGGAAGTTTAATACTTTTTAAACCTTGCGAAAGTCACTACGTAGTACGTACATTGAGCTATACTACGAATATACATATACTGAGATGTAAGTATATTGCTTAGATATAATTGGATCGATAGATTATTAGCCGTAGTTCCTGATCAGATCATACATGCGTTGTATTAAGTATAGCACTTCTGCATAGGGTGAGGGTATGCAATAAATATTTTTTTCTGTTTTTGCATGGTCCCATAATATGTGATGAATAAGAGCAGACAAATAAATTTTTCAAAAATGTCGTTGGGGAAAGTCACGATGGAATCATAATTTCGAAATTCTTTGGTAAGGAATTTTCTTTCCTCCTTAGGTTTCCGTAGGTATCACAAATGGATGAAAAAGTAACACATGGGTTCACTTTGTTGTCCGACTGTCTTTCTGGCTGTCTGTACCACTAATTTCGCAGGAACGGGTAAAGGTATCGACATAAATAATAAAAAAAATGGTGAGAGGCAACTCGATAGTTGGAATTAATATAAATATACTAAGGCTATGAGAGAGTAAGTACCTATGAGAGAATATACATCAATAACAGGTAGGTATACAACCTTTTGAAATAGAATATTCGTATAAATACCAAAGGATATTGTTACCTATAATAGCTACCTACCTACTTCCCGTCCCGTATAATTATTACTTACATTTGGAAAAAAAATACGAAGATTAGAATAAAACTCAGTAGGTAGTAACTTAGATATACACACTTAAACTGGATACTGTAAATCTGTGCAGGCCAGCATATTAAACATTATTTGTGAAAGTTTCCATTGATTCCGTTTCGTCAATCGTTCAACCATAATATTTACATACATGTTTCTATACTTCTGTTTAGTACAGAAATAGCATGTAAGAACAAATTAGCCATGCGGGTAGTGTGCGTACACGCTTATCGTCACAATACGCGAGACGTGAGCTAAGTGAACTATGAACGCCCAAATTCGCTACAAACCGTTGCTACACGGCAATATATGGTAATGGCACAACCAGAGCTCGGGTAGCCCACAAAGGATTTATAATAATAAATATCATGGGACAATTGACACCAATTTATTGACCTAGTCCCAAACTAAGCAAAGCTAAGTATTCTTGTTAAGTGCGAGGTGCAAACTTAGCTTGGTCGTGTTATACGAGTACAATGTAACTAACTTATGATTTATAAATTTAGTTTTAATACTTAATATAAACCACTAATTTAAAATATTATCTACCTACCTACTGTAAGGTAAGTTACAGCAGATCATACTGTTCTAGGTACCTATTGTTGTTATTTTTATCATCCTTCTACGTAGGTACCTATTCTTGTCTCTTATCTGAGACTCAGACGTAGACTCAGACCTAAGCTAAAGGCAACTCCAGTCATGTGCTTTAAGGTGGGTACAACCTTCCCGTAGAAACTTCCACTTGATCCCACTCCACGGACAAGGTTTGTTTATAGAGTCATCCCGGACAGCCTCTCCTAAGGATCTTCATGACGTCTCGGTTTTAGGCTACCCGGAGACAATGGTTCACGCAATCTTAACCAGATAAAAAAACCCAAACATCTTACTGATTGTATACTTACCCCCTGTTTCACCATCCATTGATTAAATTTATCTGGCAATTAAAATTAATCAATGGGTGGTGAAACAGCCCCTTAATTTTTATTGAACTTGAAATATCATTCAAACTTGGTATGGGTATAATACTTATCATATTTCCAGTCAATCAGGTCACTGAAAATGAGTGAAATTCAGTTCATAAAAATAATTCGGCCAACAAGTATTAAGTATTATAGGTAATATCACACACAATTCCACACAAGTAGACAACAAAATCTTCGAAAAGAATTTGTACAGTGAAAATAACCAAAATACCAAAAATGAACAGATACCGCTCATAGCTCCGCAGATCTCATAGGTAAATCCTGAGGGCCTTCCCTTTAAACTATGAGGCTGTGGGTTTGACGGAGGCCAAAAATGCTTGGTCTATTGCCTGTCCGGGAAAGGATTCATCAGAAAATTTAAAATTTCAAATGTCCTGGGACGACATTCATTCAAATTTGACATATGAATCCTTTCTGAGCCGCAGCACGGGCTCTGATCGCGCCAAAGTCTTGGCTGCAGGTACAAAAGAAGCCGGCTACTGGTTACACGCCTTTCCTTCAGCCAACGCTGGCACTTTTCTAAAGCCCGACACTAAGAATTTCAGTCTGCCTGCGACTGGGAGTAGCAGTTTGCGCACCACATAAATGCCCCTGCGGCATTGAGGTCGACGCGTTGGGACACCACGGCCTTTCGTGCCAGAAGAGTGTGGGCCGCTTCTCTAGACACTCTGCTCTCAATGACATTATCCGTCGCTCTCTTGCTACCGTCAATGTGCCAGCGCTACTGGAGTCACGGGGCATCGCAATGGATGATGGCAAGAGACCAGACGGAATGTCATTGATTCCGTGGAAATTAGATCATGTGCTGGTGTGGGACGCCACTTGCGTAGACACACTTGCTCCCTCCCACATTCGCGGAACAGCTAATCAAGCTGGTGCAGCAGCAGAGGCGGCGAAAAAACTAAAAGTGGACAAATACAAAGGTCTTGGCCCTGAATACAACTTTGTTCCATTCGGGGTTGAGACCTTAGGTCCGTGGGGGCCCAGCGTAAAATATATTTTTAAAGAATTGTCTAAACGACTTTTTGATACCACAGGGGACAGAAGAGCTGGCAGTTTCCTCGCACAACGTTTCAGCATAGCTATACAGCGAGGAAATGCTGCCAGCATCTTTGGGTCCATGCCGCGGGGGGTTCCATTAACAATTTTTTCTAGGTTATAGTTTAGTTATTAGTTACTTTTAGTTATAATTTTAACTAATCCAGATATTAAATTATACTAAACTAACTAGTTTAGTATATCATGTATAATGAAATTTGACAATTAAATAATTCATTCCACAGATACCTATATTTTTTATAAATTTATGATTTATTTGAGTTTTTTTTTCATATAGCATGTCACAAAAATAGAAATTAATTAATTAATTATCTTATTAATATATTATAATACTTAAATATTATAAATAGGTACCTAATTAATTAAATTGATTAAAAGATACATTTACTGTGTACAAAATCACGTAAATTGCTAAGGTTGGCGACTAAATTCTCCATTGATCAATGGAAGCGCGTAGGTACCTACCGCCATCTCCGCTAATAACGTAGCACGCGCTACGAGGCGTGCCCGCCGCTTGCGCAGGCGGTCAAGCCGCATAAACTACGTTGCATGACTGGTATATATTTCACATTCACACGGCTATTAGGTGGACAGTTGAACTCGGTTTAACTAGAGTGTGCTAGAGTAGAGGAATGAAGTTAACACGGAAACGTTTTGTTTCTATGAATCAACATCGAGGCTATTATAGTGCAGCTGTTTGATTTGTGCGAGAGAGTTATAGTCGCACATACAATCCGTATCCGTAGGTAGGTATAGTATGTAAAATCAGCAAAAGGGTATGACTACTTTTCGCTGGCGTTCGTTTTGTCATAGTGTGTGTATGTTTTATGTGCTTAGCTTTAAATGGGTTCTACTGAAAAACAGCGTTGCGGCTTGCCGCAACATTATGCTGAGTGGGGCCCAACTTAAATATATCCTGTTCGATGTTTTATTAATTCATACCTACCTAAGTAAATAAATGTGTGACTCTCTTTCTCTCTCTCTCTCTCTCTCTATTAATAATTGAATTTTATTGAAGTACAATTACTGTAAATAGCATATTTTTGGACCGAAAACCATTCGAAAACTTTTGGTACTATGGTACATACAGCGATTTACAAATTACTAAAATCCTTGTTGCTTTCACATTTAAGTAGGTTTGTTGTTTGTTTGTTTGTTTATACAAAAGATTAAATTTACAAAAAAAGTGCTAAGTACAAAGGTGTTGTATGTACATATAATAAACTGCCATCGGTAAAAGGTAAATAAAAAAGGGTTTTTTAACCCCCCTTTTGTGAAGGTACTAAGGACATTAAAGACAATTTTGTGACAGTTACCAAGTTCGGGGTTACTATATTAAAATGCGTATGATTTTATTGATCACCTAACAAATGCATTTTCGGCGACCTAATAAATAATATTTGTACCTGAAATAGTACATCTGTCACCTAAATTGAATCACCAAATAATATTAAAACGGTTACCTAAATATTATTAAAAAATTTAATCGTCAAATAATTATATTGGGTTCCAAAATAATAAACGTGTGACTAAAACTGAATCACCAAACAATATAGAAATGGCTACCTAAAAATTAATTATAATCACTGGAAAATAATATTGATCATCAAATAATTGAAGTGAAATTTGACGATAATGATAAAATACAATTAATGAATTAATAATAATAGTACCTATCTTCTCACAAATTACACCAATTGACCCAGCCCCAAACTAAGCAAAGCTTGTTCTACGGGAAGACATACAATATATATATATACTTAAATACATACCTACAAACATCAAAGTCAAGTACTATCAGCCAAATATGTGGTCTACCACCCTAAAGTTGATAATCGTTTGCGTGTCATAAAACAATAATGCCAATAGACGCGTCTGTCAACTTGAAAGTTCGACGTTAGCGACATATTCATTTGATATGAACTTGTTTAAAAATTGATAGACCACTAATTTGGCTGATGGTACCTACCTACTACAAACATTTGTATTCATCATACAAGTATTAGCAAAAAATGTTCGGTTCTGGCACATCGCCGGCTGCTACCGTGGCACCCTCGCTTCGCTCGCTCGGCTCGCGCACTGAGGGTCGCAGTTCTAACTAACCAGACCTGCCTCAGTAGAATACGAGTAGGTAGAAAGATCGAATTAAGGAACTGATTTATTATTTTGGTGATCGAATTTTGATGATCAAACTATAATTTAGGATACAGGTTTACATTAATCTGATGACTTATACTTAGGGACAGTTTTGATTAATATGATGACTAATATATTTCTTAGGGATAGATATTATAATTGGGGTATCGCAGGTTAGTGACAAATCTAAATTTAAGTGACAGAAAATAAAGTTCCCTATTAAAATTGTTCTTTGTGCCTCGAAAACATAATTTTGTATTCGTAGCGTCACTTTCCCTGACCTTAAATGTCGATTACGATATCTAATGAAATTCACCGAACAAACCTTTTGAACATACGACTGCCCGCCGCAAGGCTGAATCATTCAGGATAACATTGGACTCTAGAAGGTCACAGAAGAAGGGGTTTTAAACATTTTTTGTGAAGTCGTAATAATGATGATAGTGATGATGAATAAAAGAAGTAATAAGATGAAGTCATCATTTTTTAGATTAATACATAATGTGCTTACAAAATACCATAATATTAATACGTAATTTGCTACCATAATATTAATTTGATTTATATTTACTTAAATAATAATAATAAATATATATTACGGGACAATTCACACCAATTGACCTAGTCCTAAAGTAAGCTTAACAAAGATTGTGTTATGGGTACTAAGCAACGGATAAATATAATTATATAGATAGATACATACTTAAATATTATAAACGTTCCGTTTCTTGCAGAATGTTCTTTACCTCTTTAGGTATTTTATAGGAAGACGTTTCTGGTTATAACAAAATAGGAAAAGTTTTTCTCATTGTTTTAAAATTATGATATGAAAAATAGCAAAGTTAATCTCACTAATATTTAATTATAATTGCGAAAGATTGTAAGTCTGTTTGTTTGTTACCTACCATTTCACATCTTAACGGCTGTACCGATTTAGGTGAAATTCAGGATTAATATACCTAGATAAGCGACTAAGAAGAAGCTTTAAGTTAATGATTCTTTCGTGTTCGAAGATCTGTTGATCTGATGCTGAAGCCGGAAGGTAGGCAACGGAACTCTGTTATAAAACAACGTAACTAAGCCGTGTTTGGGCTTAATGGAATCTTTGCGAGTTGTACCTACTTTGGCTACAAATCACTAAAAAGAGAGAAATAAAGTTTTTTTTTATCAAAAAGTAAAATCGACTCAAAAAAATAACAAAAAATGGGACCGACTACAAAAACCTTGAAAATATTTTTCTATGTACCTACCTACTAGCTCGAAGTCGGTGACTCAGCACGAAACTGCAGGAGGGATTGAAACCCATACTCGTAGGTAGTATGTAGGCGAGGTAGACGACTATTCTTCCACTCCTGCTGGCTCGTGCTGAGGCACCGACTTCGAGCTAGTAGGTACCTAGAAAAATATTTTCGAGTTGTTTGTACTCGGTTCCACTTTTTGTTATTTTTTTTAATTTTTTGGAGTTGGTTTTACTTTTACGTTATTTTTTTTAGTATATTTGTTGTCATAGCGGTCACAGTTATACATAATCTGAGAAAATTTCAACTCTCTAACTATCACGGTTCACAAGATACAGCCTAGTGACAGACGGACGGATGGACGGACAGCGAAGTCTTAGTAATAGGGTTCCCGTTTTTACCCTTTGGGTACGGAACCCTAAAAAGCAGTAGAAAAAATGTTATGCAAAGCTAAAGTTTAAAGGCACTTAGGTATTTTCGAGTTTTAAGCAAATGCGACGTTAGTTTTCAAATAAAGCGAAATTACTCACTTCAATATGTGACATTTTGAGATAACGGCAGCCATAAAATTATCGCTACTTATCGTAAAGGAAGATATTGAATTCTAAGCATATATTTAGCGTTATGTAACAAGAAAACGCGTTGCAGGCTCTTGAGGTTTCGCGGCCGCGACTGTTCGCGCCTGGAATCGACAATTCGATTTGAGGAAATAAATCGGAAAATGTAGGCCTCGACCTCTTTGCGCGTTACGAAATAAAAGACTTATGGGCCTTATAGCGACCAACAACTTGTTTAAGGAAAAAACAGATTCACAACATAGTTGCAAAACTACGGGGATGTGGTTCACCACCCATTGATTAATTTTATTTGATGGATAAATGTGATGCCGTCTCCGTCTATTCGAACAGAACAAACAGAGACGGCATCACATTTATCCGTGAAATAAATTTAATGAATGGATAGTGAAACAGCAACTTACTAAAAGATCGTCTAATCATCCCAGTCTACATACATACATCCCGCTGCTGGTACAGTCACCAGCACCAATATCTGACACAACAATGAGTCCAAAAATATCTGATATGACTCTATTTCTAAAGCCGGTAGGCCGTGAATTTTTGCACTCTACGCGGTGGCAGATATTAATGCAGGTGACTGTACAGGCCTTCTCTTACAATTAGGGCCTTGGGCTCTATTTCTATACATTTTTTTTAAATAAAACTTCACTTATAAATAACCTGTGCGCACACAAAAATGTGCGTATTAGTATCGAATCAGTCTTAATTGTTCAACGATACTTTGTGATAATTGATAGAAAACTATAATCTGTACCTACTTCCAGTCGATCAGGGTTACTGGAGTGAGCTCATAATATTACGAATCCATCGAATGTCACGCTGTGATATACTTAGGTGGCTTATTTGGCCATGGAATTCTCGCCTGGCCACTGTTATAGAGGTACGTATGCTGGTAATACTCGTACTAGGTCGGTATAAATAGGAAATAAGGTAGTTCGTTGTCGACTAGGTCATTCAATACGAGTACCAACCTAAACAAGAAGACAATCATCATTCAAACAGCAAACATCAATCAATTACTGGCACTTGAGGTATATCCCATCTTAGGCCTCTAGGTTGGCAACGCATCTGCAATACCCCTGATCAGGAGACCCACTTGCTCGTTTGCTATCCAGTCGAATAAAAAAAAAGCATCATTATAACACTACCTCATAATTTTTGAGGTAAAGAATACTAACTCTAGAAGAATAATGGTCGGTGTACTGCCATTTCGGAAAAATATTTTTCGCCAAATTTCACTTCCCAAAAAACTTATCGCAGTAGTTTACTTTGTCAAATTTTATTACGACAAACGTTTATTAAGCAAACGTTTTCTTTTGGCTAATATTGTATTCCAAAAAAATGTTTGTTCAAAATGAAATTTCGCACAAACCAACCACAGAAACCAAATGCTACCAAAAAAGTAGGTTAGATTAGGTTTGAACTACGTCTTCCACAGAAACGAATTGCTACCAGAAAAGTAGGTTAGGTTAGGTTAAAACTGTGTCTCCCGCAAAAACGAACTGCTACCAGAAAAGTAGGTTAGGTTAGGTTAAAACTGTGTCCCCCGCAAAAACGAACTGCTACCAGAAAAGTAGGTTAGGTTAGGTTAAAACTGCGTTCCCCGCAAAAACGAGCTGCTATCAGAAAAGTAGGTTAGGTTAGAACTGCGCCCCCCACAGAAACGAACTGCTCCCAGAAAAGTAGGTTATTATGTCATGCGATATTTTCGGAATAGTACTTTATGCCAAACGATACATTTTACTAAATAATACTTGGTAATATGAAACATGACTAAGTAATTATTTGTGAAACAATATTTTGCAAAAAAAAAATATTAACTGTAAAATTGCGATAAGTTTTTTAGGCAAATGATTGTTTGTCAAATGATAATTTGAGTAAAATATTTTGGGATGTGATACTTTGGTCATTTGCTGCAAAAAAATAATTCATTTTAATGTGAAGCTCAGATGAGCAGTAAATAAAAACGGAACAACCAGAGGCCGTATTGCCTAACGTTTCTGCCGCTCGCGATCGCAATCAAATGACAGTTTTTGTATGCGAAATCTGTCATTTGATTGCGATCGCGATCATCAGAAACGTTAGGCAATACGGCCTCAGGTTTAACAACAAAGTCTAGATTTATATTTTCTCTACCAGAGACCCTAAGAGGTTTTGCCCAGTTAACTTTAGTTGCTTACATAATAATAATTATGGAGAAGACAATCTGCTATATTTCATTCAGTTATACAACAATATTGTCAGCTGATTATGTAGTACTAGGTTTTACCCTCAGGTTTTACCACACATTCAGTTCTAAATTGAGAAAAAATCTTACAATGTTTATATAATCAGAAGCGGAATTGAATGAGTGGTTGCAGAACTCGAAATTATATACACACGGCTATATAAGTATACTGTTAAATTAATAAGGTGGTAAGATGATCATTTTGATTTCGACAAACGCGCATTTGCTAACAGTACCTTCCTAATTTCACCTTTACAGTAATTTTACTTTATTTGTATGGAACGTGAAAGCAACTAGGTATTTTAAAATAATACAATCATTTTCTTAGCAGCTGTCAATTGAAGTGTCTCACCATTTCCTGTTTTTCCGGATACGTATACTTCCGACATTTTTATTGTAGGCAGGAAAAATTCTGACGTCCAATACGTATGCCATTAAAAGTCTGAACTCGTTACCTACTCGTACTGTCTGTATACTTCCCACTGCTGAGCACTGGCTACCTCTCAGAATGAGAGGGCTTGGACTACAGATAGATACCATGCAAGCCGAGAGCGGATTGGGAACTACCTATTTACATTACAATTGAAATAGTTTGTTTTACTTACGATGACATTTCTTCAAAAAAAGCTCACGAGAAGTTTAAAATAAATAACAAATAAAAGTTAAAAAAATGTGCTGATGAAACCAACTTTACATATAGTATTCATAAGTAGAGAGCTAAGTAAAAATGAATGAAGATTATTTAACTACTTATTGCGAAGAGTGGAAACTTCGAGTATACTCATACTATAGCAAAAATCGTCGATGGAACCATTTGTACAATAAAATATAAAGTAGGAATTTGCTCTACGTAAATCAAGGCCTTACGACAGATGCCCGATATATCTAAAGATTTCCGACATACTGACAGATAATTTGTCAATGACAAATTCCTATTGACTTCGTATCGTTTATCTCATTTGAACTTTAAGAAAAGCCCAAGATCATACCGTCGAATTCAGGCAGTGTGCTCAGTGATATGTGAATTAGACTGGAGACTAATGTAACTAAGCTCTTATTATATTTAAGATATAGTATATTACTTACTTTTTAAACACTTAATCCTGTAGGTATTAAATGTTTATGGACTTTTTTGTGAGCGACCTTAGTTTAAGATCTTACAAGTTTTTCAAGAAACTAGAAGACTGTTTGAGATTTACAATGTTTTAGACTATCGCGGTCATTACTAATTAATGATTGAGATTTGTATTAAATTTACACAAATATGCAGTAAGGTAGCATACGTGACAAGCGCCTAAGACACGGTAAGACTCGTCGGTAGATAATGCTTGTCCAAATATACTAAACATCGTACCATTTCCAGACTTATCAGGATAAGAGCGAACTGGTGGCTGCAGCGAGCATGAGGTAAACGAATTCTTTTTGTCTGTAAATCTCTAATAAATTTAAAACAAAATCTATACTTTTCAAATGGGTTACAAATGTTTATTTTACCTTTATTTTACACGTTTCAAACTAACAGTTCACTTTTTGTAACCAAAATTATTTATCTCGGCAATCTAAGTGCAGCTGCGAATTAAACACTGTTTTCATTGATGCGATTGATTTGAAATTTGCTTCAGATATGTAGTTTAGATGACAAAGCAGTAAAAAAATTGTATTAAAAAAGAAATTTATACAAAAACTTTTAATTTCTTTCTGTGGTTTTAAAAGGCCAGCTTTGAAATAGGTTGGCTGTTAATTTTAATAACTAGGGCAGGAATGCCCTTCAAGAAAGAAGCAAAATCTGCCGTTGACCGTCAAAGATGCCGATTAAATCCGCCTTTGTTCTTTAGTAGAATTTGTATGCATAAGTAGTTTGGAAGCGACGTTTGTGACGTCCAAAGCCGAGTTTAGCCGCGTCTGATGAAGCCCCGCATCAATCCTATTAACACACCATCGCTTAGCTAACTTCGTTGGCAGTAAAAAGGGAGAATTATTTCCTATATTATCCGTGGTGCAAGGGCGAGCGAGTCAAACAAATGAAGTTTGAAAAGAATAACAGATAAAATGGGTCAATCAACGTTTACTGAACGTTGATTTACTCCTGTTCGTAACTCAGGAGAAATCAGTTATACACTTTGTTAGAAAAATGTTTGTAATGTATGTATACTATAAGCAGTCCTCAGTACTAATATACTTTTTGACGAAACTCATAACTAGAGGATTTTTTTTAAATCGTGTAATCCACAGATTGGTTTAGATTAAGCTAGGATAGGCAAGGATTGGGTGAGATAAACTGGATAAGCTAGGATTGGGTGGGATAAGCTAGGATTGGGTGAGAAAAGTTCTCGAGTGGTGACCACGAACCGAAAGACGAAGCGTTGGCTGGCCGCAGTCAACCGGTGGATGCAGGCGACGAGTAGTCGTTCATTCTGACATTCTAAGGGGCAGGACGTATTCTGACTGATGATGATGAATGGTTAGTTAAGATCTGGCATGGAGCGTAAACAGTCGGTAAATTACTAACACAAATGGCACCAGTTGTTGAACTTGGAAAAGAATGTAATCTCGCTAATGATGCGGGTGTCTGTGGGTGGCAATGATCATTAGACAACTTCATTTATATGCGTTTGACCATAATCACGCCTGATGGTAAGCGAAGATAAGTATTGTAGAAAAAGATGGAGCACGCTTGCCTAATAAATGACCATTCCCTTTAAAAACGGTCAGATTGCAGGGATGACGATCAGGGATTTTAGTTTGCATTATGTCATTAAATAGAGTATTGAGTAAAATCTGCGTGAGTACAGCAATTAAATAATTCATTTAACCCTCATACATACAGTGATATTAATGCAAGTATGTGGCGGTAAATTTTTATATCAGCGGTATTTCTCCATTCCTAACTCGTGGATAGGCAGCAGGGCTACTACGAAGCTTGAAACTCGAAGTTCGTGTCGTGCGGTCCCTTTGACACTTATACTATTTAATACGAGAGCGAGAGGGACGGCACGATACGAACTTCGAGTTTCGTGTTTCGTAGTACCCTGCAGATGCGGCCCGATACCTTGGCCCGTACGGTCTCCAGACTTAACGCCCATAGACTCTTATGCCTGAGGATGGGCGTAAGAGTTAGTTTATGTTACGGAGGTGACCACGCGAGAGGTATTAATTGAAAGGATAAACCCAGCTTTTATGACAGTGAAAGCCGAAATATGCGGCTAGCTACCGTAACCTGTTCAAGTAAGAAAGAGATGTCGGGCGTGCATTAGGAACAGGGGATAACAGTTAAAAGAAACAAATGATAACTAGAACACAGTTAAGTATTAAATAAAGTTCAATTCGTCCAAATATTTTTTCAAAAAACCGATTATAAAAATAAAGTTGCTTTACTTGCTGACTCCGAACGATTACCGCCCTAGCGACGGAATACCCCCGTAATTTGACTCAGATTTATTTTTTATCATTGTGTAGCATATCGTTAGAAAGGTCATTAGCTAGAAAAGTAATTTAAAGAAAATTAACTGCTCAATTGCCTTTTGTTTTATAATAATTGAGTATCGAAGTAGGACTTTTTTCACACAATCAGTAATTTTTGGGAATAAAAATCGTTGTACGTCCCTCTTAGACAATGAATTATAATAAAAACTATTATTATTTGAACAAGCATGTATTATCAAGTATTACATACACAAAATAATAATTTTACATACATTAATAAAAAGTTATGAACGTTTAAAGGCGGAATTTCGAGAAATTTGAGAAAAACATTTAAAAAATCATATCTCCTAAACCGTGACCCATAGGGCTCAAGGTCCAAGGGTGAAAAGATAGCAAAAACCCCGACAATATCCCAAAAAAAATTGACGTTACATGACGATGACGTTAGTTATTTAGTTAGTCGTTCTTGTCATTTTAAAGGTTGAGAAATCTTTGTATTAATAAAGATTGTCTTGCGGTATTTTTAACTGACTTATTTAGGTACTCTATAATGCAAGTGTTTGCTGTGCGTAACGGAAGCTTTATCTGAACTAAAACAAACTACTAGCTGACGTATTTTTTCTAGGAAGGTTGTGGTGTGATGCGGCAGATTATTTACAAATAATAAACTATATGATATATAGGGGCAATAATTGTGACGTTGACAAGAGCCTGACGAAGTGGCGACTAACAGACGTAATTTAACTTGAAAACAGAGTGAGTAACTCTTCGGAATATTGAAATAATTAGATTAAAAAGAAAGGCCCGTTTAATTTCCTGAGCTTCGAAGTGAAAGCGATGCAAAAATTGAAAATTTGATTTCAAATTATAGGGGGCACAAATATACTGAATAAAAACGTAATAGGTACTCGTAGTTACAGTTGGTACGGTCAA
This sequence comes from Choristoneura fumiferana, assembly GCF_025370935.1. Lineage (NCBI taxonomy): Eukaryota > Metazoa > Arthropoda > Insecta > Lepidoptera > Tortricidae > Choristoneura > Choristoneura fumiferana. Next base: position 6,541,123 of record NC_133475.1, on the reverse strand, counting down.
AGACTTTAATTCAGGAGCCACCATGGAACCATTTCACAGTAAACATCATAGTGACATCGCGTTAATTAACAAGAAGAATCGTAATGACTTTTCCTTTGAAAAAGTTCCATGGTTGCTCATGAATTGAAGTCCTTGACCGTACAACTAGATCAAGCGCCGGGAGAAATGAGATATGGGAGATTTATTTTTATTAGCCTGTAATGTCCCACTGCTGGGCAAAGGCCTCTCCTCTGCATTTCCAACTCGTCCTGTCGGCACTTATGTCTGGCCAGTCGCTGGTAAACGCGTCTAGGTCATCCCGCCATGTCCGTCTTGGCCTGCCGCGGCGCCGATAGCCTTCGTGGGGCATCCACTGTGTGATGACCTATGCTCCTCTTTCTGGGTGCATACGGCAAACGTGGCCAGCCTAGTCCCATTTAAGCCTTGCGGTAGTATTTCGGAGTCGATCCGTCCTTTTAACACCTAAAATGCTGTGCTTCATAGAAAATTAAAATATGACATTATTTTATAGTCATTTTACGATGATTCTTCCCTGGGACGACATGTATTTTTTAATGCATACAAGTATTATCAAGTTTTTCGCATTGCTCTAAAAGTTATTACAAGTGTCACATATCTTGTTCACTTATTTTATTCACCTTTGCTCGCTCTCCGCGCCTATTATTTACCCGGCTACCAATTAAGTTGTAATTTCTTAAGATAATGTAAAAATTTGGTGTTTGCGAGCAATTCCAATCGCGTGCTCGTGATAAATAGGAATCCTACTTTAACATTATACTACGTCTTTGTGCGGGCGCGAATCAATATAAAAATGACTCGTCTCATCTTTTATTGTATAACTGCATATAAAACGGAACAAATCAAAAAGAAAAACATGAAACTCCACTAAACCTTTTAAAATGTTTCAAAATGTAGTTGACGCGCGGTGAGGAAGTCAGTGAGTGACATTGTGTCAGGCATAATATAAAATGTAGTCGATTAAAATTTGCCATTTCACAAAATACGGTAGTAGTTCAACTTCTGGCTACATTCGGTAGGTACGTTCACTAAGCGGAAAACGCCGTCAAGTGAGTAAAAACAGAATGTACCTATATTCATCTCAAATGAGCTCAGTCGGATAAGGTTGCTGTTATCAGTGATATGTTTTTATAAGAGTTATAGCAAACTGTCACCTGTCACACATGATTGATACCCGAGGACGTCGGCATTATGGAAATAACCGCAGGGTTGTTGTCGTGGCCTTGAAAAATAAAGCTAATCTCTTAATTAATCTTGGTATGTTGTTTAATCTTTATTTAGGAAATAAATGAACGAGGAAGCTACTTAAACCGTCTCTTGAACTATAGAAAACCTAGTAAACAAAAAAAACCAAGTGAGACCTGTCTGTCGTTTTTATTTAGGCATCACAGATGTGACATGTACCTAGTCATGCATGCCATAAAAATCAGCCAATCATAGTGGTGGAGTTTTCCATTCGCCGATCTCAATGGCTCATTTTAAGCGTACAAATCGTTTTAATTTTTATCCCGCAATTTTTAGCACATAATAATGTAGTTGGATTAGTTAAACTAAAGCTCCTATTCTTATAGATTTTTATTTCAAAATGAGGTCCACATATTTGACGCCGAACACTGAGCATCGACTAATGTATGGAAAAATCCGGAAAAACAACGGAAAAACAATCACCTTCTTTCAACGATTTGGCTGACTTGAAGTTGCAAACGATAACAGTGCAGTAGGTATGAAAATAGTGCAAGTCACTTAATTTTTTCAAGTTTTATTTTAACCCGTGTGGTGTCGGGTTAGAATAACACCACTCTATTTCTTCCGTGGATGTCGTAAGAGGCGACTGAGGATAGGTTAAAGTATACCGTAGGCGATAGCCTAGCAACCTGTCACTATTGTACCTTTTTTGTCAAACTTAAAACCTAAAATTGCTAAAAGTTGCTCCGAAGCGGTAACGTTTCTTGTGCTCTGCCTACCCCATTTGGGAATACAGGCGTGATGTTTGTGTGTTTGTTTTAATAATATATTAAGGAGAGTTATATGTAACCAATTACCCGTTACAATAAAAAAGTACTTTGACATCAATAAAAGTTAACCAATGTTTACAATCATAAACAAACAGAAAAGTATCCTAACAGTGAAAAAAGAATGCCCAAGGATTATGAAAGAAATACTAGAACATTCTTCTCAGTACAAGAGCTAATATCCTCATAAATGGACACTCTATTTCATAAAAATGCTAAATAAATCAAAACCACCAGTTTAATAATAGATATCATTGTCTTACAAAATTTGAATGCTCGACGTCGACGTGTACGTATTATCTTATACAAATTCAAGGTATAAGCGTCAATAGTGAGATTAATCAACGTTCTGAAAAACGCGAAAATAAAATTAGCATCTTAAAGGCTGAAATAATGATGAATGCGAATTTAATTTGCTTCAATATATCAGTTCGTGCGGTAGTTTCATTCTCGGCGTCTGTGCGGGTCTTCACAAAAGTATTCAAATGAATTGTGGTCGGTGTTCTTTTTGTGTGGCCGTCACGAGGGTACACAGAGGAGTACCGTCGTGCGGCAGCCAGCCTTGTCACGTTCTCATGACACTCTTGTTCTATACTCACTGTACTCATTGTGATACTAACGCTGTTTATTTTCCTGAAACAAACAATACTATAAATTATTAACGTCCACATTAATAGCTATTTGCGAGCCGAGCATTTTGAAACGGGAAAATATATGCACTCTGATATCTTTGATTTCAACAATAGGGAGATGTGTGCGGAAGATTAGGTTTACCAATATTTTGTTGAGCGATTGGCGACATACTTGCTTTGGAACTGAATGTTGTATTTCACGATAAGAAGAAACATTACTACTACCTACAGTATGCAATCGACACGCAAAATCCCTTTTTTTTTGGGTTCCGTACCCAAAGAGTGCCAACGAGACCCTATTACTGAGACTCCGCTGTCTGTCTGTCTGTCCATCCGTCTGTCACAGGGCTCTTTCTCCTAAGCCGTAAAAGTTAGACACTTGAATTTTTTACAGGGTTCCGTAGTCGACAAGGAACCCCTACAGTTTAGTCACGTCTTTTTGTATGTCCGCTTAACTGTCCGCAGCTTAACATAGCTTAACTCAGAAAATCTTTGTACTTCTGCATGTAATTTGGCTATAGATAGACATATAATTACAACATGCCGACAAAACACGGGCGTAGCAGTTAGGGTGTTAAAACCCCTAATTACTTAGATACCTTAAATTGTAACGGTATTGACCATATTTTCTTGTCTTCTTTTGTGTATTGTAAATATTTCCTCGTTGTACCTAAGTACAATACTGATTTTTCATAGTTGTAAACGGTGGTGGAGAAAATTAAAAAATATTATTATATTATTATTAGATGTGTGTATATTTCAGTAGATTTATTTCCATAACAATTTACATTGTGTCGGACAATATATATCTATAAAATAAAATTCTAGCACACAAATTTAAAATACCATAAAATTTGAGCCACATTGAGGCAATTTACAAGCACGCAATATTAAATTAAAAAAAACTGAAAAAAAAACAAAAGTCAACATTAAGAGAAATATTTTTTTTCTTAATAAATAACTACCTACTTGGGAAAACCACTTTTCAATTTCGTTATCAATTTTGCGATACGAGTTAATCAAGCTTTAAATTATTGATTTTATTTGTTACAGTTAAGTGGTACCTCCCAGATTCACAGCTTTATTGTTTACAACGAAGTTTACCTATTTATAGCAAAGTGACTACAGCTACCTACTTCGCTTTAGAGTTTCGTTTATTTTTCTGACATGTTTTAAAGTGCCCAGTTAGCTGAGATAATTTGAGTACCTGTCTTTTTTTACCACTCGTCCCTCATGAATGCTCACCTTCGCCCATCCCTTCGAAATATGAACGAGTATTATCTCTATATTATAGGTGATTAGATTACTTTAGAAAATACAAATATTCATTACTGCACAAATCAGTTTCTACAAAAATTTACTTTACAAGTACTCATAATTTGAAATTAAGAATTCAACTAGGCCAACGCATCGCAACGGCCATTTACCCATCGCTGCATCGAAATACAGTCAGCCTTAGGGTAAAACCGCCAATACTATAGTCCTAGCCTCCTAGGGTATCCATCGAGATGCTCTACGAGTAGGTATAGTAGGTATAAGTGGTTTCATTCCGCTAGTTTCGTGAATGAATAACGTATTATTTTATTTCTCTATCGAGAGACCCTCCAATTACTACTAAGTAGGCGGTGTCGCATATCTCTGTGCGATTGCATGGAAAAGTAATGTACGGTCAAAGTTTTTACGAGATATATATTTCTGTTTCTCATCGAGACGTTGAGATAGATCTCAACTGTTATTTATATGGACTAGACAACATGTATCTCTTATGTGAAATAGATATCCTAATATTGAGGTTCGCAAAAATTGCTAATACTCGTACCAAATATTGAATATTGTAATTGTCAAATGTAATGTTTCTTTTCTTTGTAGATAAAGCACCAGAGTGGGAACCTACGCGTTTGACAAATAACTAATAACAAACACGGAGACGTAAGAACATACCTGATTAAGAAAAATAAGAACTCTTTAATTGAAAATAGTAGGTATTTCTATAATACATCACCGCAAACCTGTTGAGCTTCCATTTGGCGGAGCACATCGGCACACAGCCCTCGAGGCGCGTTGACATTTTATTTTCGTGGCTTAGGTTGTTTATAGCAAATAAACTATTTTAAGACATCCATTATAAAACCAAAATTAGGAGCAAAGAAAGTAATATAATACTTTAAGAAACTAAAAAAATAAGTGGAATATGTTCATCTTTGTATATAGGTATACTTATCTCAATATTTTTCAGTTGTTTATTTATTTTGTACAGTAAAGAGTTTACATACATACATACATGTTTTTATGGTAAACCTGCATCATAACACCCCCAATACCATTTTATATGGTGTTCTGTCAATATCGTTCTTGGTCAAAGTGCACCCTTAGATTATTCTAAAAAGCCCAAACACTTTAGGTTACTTTATTCTCGTTCTGTCTCGGAGTTCCGGTGCCTAGCTTCCGGCTCCATCATCAGATCCGCTCGATGGTACCATTATTACTGTATTGTCATCAGAACTATCTGTAAATGCAAAGTTTCGTGTCAATGCCGCATTGAAATTGGGTGAAAATCACGTTCAAAGATTCTGTCACGTTCAAAGAAGATACATACAATACATAGCTACAGGTGAAACTAATTTAATAAGGTTGTGGGTGAGCAATGCAATTTTTTTAGTTCATTGATATGGACCTCCGCAAAGTAACGCCTGATTCAATAAATTATCTAATTTAAGCGTGTCAAAACAAAGAACATTTACCTATTGTATAAATGCGCTGGTTCAAAATTACATCTATAGTTTTATAAAATACCACTAGATAGTTCATAAATAAGTAATTTTAGCTTGTTTTATTCATATAGTATCTAACTACTTGTGTTATTATGACATGGTTCCTTTCCCTTATTTGCATTCTATTTCTATTAACAAGAAATTTACTTACATAAAAAGAATGCAGTCGAATTAAGAACTCCTAATTTTTTTACGCCGGTTTAAAAGAGTATTGAATTAACTTTGATGTACTGTTTACCTTTTAATAACTATTCTATAAATTGAACTGCAAGATGATGGAGAAATCTTTTTAAGCGAGAAATTGATATTCTCAATCTCAACGAAAGTAAATTTCATAAAACGGTCTTTCGTTTTTTTGTCACATCCATTCTAATTTTACAAGCGTGATCCCAAAATCACACATATAAACCGTTTACCGTAACATTCGGTCTCGCCCAATAAGGGAGCGCGTAGATTCGCATTTGATCGTGTGAAATCGTTCGTGAAGTCAGTGGAAGTAATAAGACGCGGACAAACCGACTGTTTGCTCACTGGTATTGGAAGAAACAATCAGTCGTGAATCGCGCCCTGGGACGCAATAAGCGTAATCCCCGAGGCAAGCTGTGCTAACAAACATAGCTTCCGCAGAAGTGACTTGCTTTAAGTATTTTCGTCAAGAATTTGACTTTAAAGAACCCAGTTTTGGACAAGACGATGAATGATGTCATCAAGTTACATCAAGTTAGTCATTAAGTTAGTTATGTAGAGTATCTCTAAATTAAGCGTATTGATAGCATTTTCCTCTTTGCCTGGCTTACTCACTTTATCTTTAAATTGTGCTGATAACAAAATATTACCTAGCGAAATAAAGCGTGTTCTATCGGAAACAGTTATTTCATATAATAGGTATAATTTCAGTTATGCAGGTAGAGATTTAGCTAGAAGCCACAGAACAGAAGTGCTTTGCGACGCATTAATTACATATCCTTTATGCCACATATACCTTTATAGAATTGAATCAATAAACTTGATATACACATATTTTTACTATATAAATTAGGTATGTATGTACTCGTACTAGTATACATTACAAAATTGTTGTTAGAGAATTTCAAGGCTACGTTGTGAAATAAAATAATTGTGCCGAGCTGCTCGTGATAATGGTGAAGGTTACATCTATCTCGTTTATCAAACTCGAAAAGTACAAGTTGAGTATTTCAACAGCAAAAATAATTTTGACTCAATTATATTTTTATAAACCTATAAAAATAGTCTTGTGTGATAAAATTCTTCAAATCATCTATAGTGTAGGAAATGAAGCAAGTTGTCGTATGGAGACCCATGCATTAATTTCTCAGTCGGTGAAATTTTGCTTGGTTATTGTATAGTATGAGCCGAAACTAACATAATCCAAAAAAAAACAAGTTAGGTATTTATACGTAAAAATACAAATCTGTTAATATATTGAACCGAGTAATTCCTCTGACCAAAATTATTTTACCAAATAAGTAAGTCATTTGTATCAGTATGTGATACTAGAAACAAATCTAAAACTTTTGTCAAACATGGCTTGCAGGGTGGTAGGACCTTGTGCAAGGTCCGCCCGGATTGCTACCACCATCTTGCTCGCTAATCCTGCCGTGAAGCAGCAGTGCTTGCACTGTTGGGTTTCGGCGTGGAGAGTAAGACAGCCGGTGAAATTACTGGCACGTGAGATATCCCATCTTAGGCCTCTAGGTTGGCAACGCGTCTGCAATACCCCTGGTGTTGTAGATGTTTATGGGCGGTGGTGATCTCTTACCATCAGGAGACCCACTTGCTCGTTTGCCATCCAGTCGAATAATAAAAAAAAACATGAGAATATTTTTTTATGTTAATTCCTTTTTTGATGCTCATTTTCATCGGAAAATTGCTCTGTCATTTTTTTCTTCTTATATGATCTTAGAATGTAATTTGGCGTAGTGGGTAAGAAAATCCCAAAAAAATGCATACCCAAATTGATGTATTTTAGAACTAAGTATTAGAAACTGAGAGTAGAAAATTTCTCAGCCTGATTTATTTTGAAATATATACTAAGTAGTCACGTATACACTTAAATCCAAAAAAATCCCGCTTGTACACCCCGCTCCCTACACACTGCTCCCGATATGTTTAGCTTTTAATACGCTTGTTATTTTTTAGCTTACTGAAGTTTACTAAGCCAATTGAGAGAGCAAGATAAATACAACCTTTTCCTACAAAATACGATGACAAAACATTATTCACTACATTCTGTATTGTATTGTCATCATCACCAGACTAACATAATAAGGTATTTGACAAATCCTGATTTTGTCATATCTTAATATTATTATGAAAATATAGATATACAGATAGTTTAGCGAAGAGAAAATTTAAATCGGTTGAAAATTGGATTTATAGTGATTTTTTGAAAAATCTATATACCTGTCTCTTTCTCAAACGCTTTTCTCTATGCAGCAAGTATGGCGGTACTGGCGTGTGTACAATACTACTGGCAGTTTAGACGTCACATACCAGTATGTCTTTCTCTGTCTAATCTTGAATTTCAAACCTTTATAACTTTGTTATTTGTAAAGGTAGCTTAAAAATTGTTTTTCTATTCGATAACAGGCATTGTGTAGTTTTAATTTATAAAACATACTTATACAAAATAGTCAAATACCGTATTTAACGTTAATCTGACCGATGGATCTGAAATGACCACAGTTAAAACTAAATAAAAGCTTATAAAATACTGGAGTTTACCCGCGGCTTCGCACGCGTACCTAAACTATTCGATCTGGTAGTTACAATTGAAATTCCGGGATTTTACAAAATTCCTGTGGGAAATCCCAAAATTTATATCGTATAATCTTTATTGAGGTGTTGTGTTAAGAACAACTATCCCGTGGGAATATTGGAATAAAAGTAGACTATGTGTTTTTTCAGACATCCAGCTACATACCAAATTTTATGACTAAGCCCAGCGAAATCTGGCGCGCGGCAATGAATGGGTAAAGAGCTTTACAGACTGCAATGCAGGATAATGAATAGTTTTTTTTTCTTTGAATGGCAACACTGACATAGATAATAGATCTCTCGTTTTTGGCTCGAAATTCGAACTTGTGATTTTATTTTGCTTAATATACAAAATGTACACACCCAATATCATATTTTCTCAAGTTTTTCGCGACATCCAAGGTCAAAGAATCGAATTGCTTTAAAATTCCAGAGAAATAATGCGTTGTTTGGGAGAAACGTGTCAAAATGGTGTTGTAGAGCGCCATCCTGCTCTGTCTCGTTTTTGTTGTCCCATTCTGGCGGTTCACTTTTATATTATAGATAGGTATGTCATGTTAGAAAGAAAGGGAGGAAATTGCTTTAAAAGATTACGCGATTGTTCAAAATACACTTCGATTATAATTGAAATACCAAAGCTGGTTTTGCCAAAAAGTTAACGTTTTCCTGTCACAAGTAATCGTACACAAATTAACTGCTTTTGTCGAAAAGCTGCGAATAACAACCATTTAGAATTAATCCCCTGTTCCAGGACATTTTGAAAGGCGAAAACGTGTAAGTAACAGAATGCTAAGCTTATTTACACAACAAGATTACTGCGTACGAGATGGCGAACGTACGAGACATCAATCTTTCCAAGACCAAATTTAAGTATCGAGTTTAAGTAGGTATGCTACTTACCAAAACCCCATGGTTAGTCTATAAAAATAGAATCAGAACATATTAATTACTTTTAAAATCATAAATAAAGGGTAAGTAAAAACCTACTTTTCGATCAAAAATTACGCTTCCTTGCCTATGCTTCCTTGGTAACTGTATTTAACGCAACACTCGAGGTCTCACTACGGATGAAATAATTTATATTTCTAGTTACAACTAGCTGTAAAAATATCTTAAGTCCTTTCCAGTGCATTTTTACATCTTCAGACGGTTGCGCGCAGGGCGGGCGGCCGTTGGCGAGGGCGGCGCGAGCGCCAGTACACTTCCGTCGTCCGGACTCGCCATAACTACTGCCCACTAGCAAACTTACCTCGTTACAACAAATTTAAAACCAAGTGTGTTCAAATATCCTTACAAACAAGGCAGTAACTGGCAACAAACAACTTTATCAACACATTGAACATATATACAGAAATAATGATTAAGGTTTCGTAATTCAATTTTGTGGGTCGCTAAAAATTGTGCACCAATTGATTTTAATGAGAAAAGCAGGACTAGGTTTATAAAATAATGGCAGATAAATTGCATGAGTACCAGGGGTTCACTGGTCGCCTGCACGGGGCGAGAGACCGTTGCAAGGAGCGATGGTCGCAATGGAAAGAACAGCACCCTAGAGGCGTGAAGGAGACTTTCAAGGACTCTCTATTTGGGATCCCAAATTCTGATGATCCCCCAGAGAGAGTCTGGCAGGAGAGTGAATATAGTGACATATTCAGGTAAGTTGATAGTTCCACTTCAACCAAGTTCTATATAATAAGTAGTGATTTAGGAGTTCCAACACTGTGATGAATCTAATTGTTGGATAATGTCAAAATATCGGTGGAGTACTTTGAAGGTAGGTATTACAAGATTATAAACAGCATTACCATCTTTGGCTCAGTGTTTCACTGTAGTTTTCTCTGAAAAAAAAGCGCTTCAAATAAGGATTCGGTATAACTAAGAGCGTAACGCTTTAGAGTATTTGAAACCTTTGAAAATTTTAAAAGATTTAACTGTTAAAAATAACACAACTACCAATAATAATGTAAATTGAAATTGTAAAACAATCTGAACCAACTCTTTCAAGTTATTTGTAAAACTTATTTGAAAACGTGGCAAATGGAAAGGCCACAAATATCTGTTAAATTCAAGGCACTGAGAACCGAAGGAGCGGGTCCCCTTTTCATACCTATAATAAGTTGGCAAATTGACTGAGATTGATAGCGAAATCTGAGAGCACCCTGGGGAGAGTTTTAGAAAAGTAACCTATTTATTTCAAAGCCTGTAATAAAATATTTACCTACCTGTATTTGGTATTGCATACTCGCTAGGGGTCATGGTGTCATTCTTGCTTGTTAATATAATACGTACGTACCTGGTAATATAATTATTTCGAAGTTCAATGTCCATCTTGCATTTAGGTAACTCCTTTACTCAGAAAATTTTCCTGGCCTCACCTAACAAGTTTCCAATTCTGGAAGTCTATCCAGAATTGTGTGTGTACATACAATGATGGAATTTATGCACTGTTTCTTAGAATTTTGTTTAATAATTTCATCAATTTCGACCATATTGATAATCCAATCCTAGAGGAGGTAAAATTGAATTACTTATACTTAATGTTTTATTTTGAATTAAGATCAACAAGAGCAGCAACTTTATTAACTTACAGCTCTTCAATTACGGTGAATTTTAGCGTCAACGTAATATTTGCACTTTGCTCCTCCATCAGCTCTCTACTTAAATAATCCAATTACCAGCACCTTAGATACCTTCCCACGCAATGACGACACAAAATAGCTATAAATTGTTATTTGCTATGTGTTTAATGTATACAAAGAAGTTTAGGAATAGATTGACTTATTCGTAAAATTAAATACTGATGAAATTTGTGACATTTAACAAGTATTTAACGTTACTCTGTTGTTTGCCAATAAACTGAAACTGTCGCAATTTATTTCGTCATAAATTGTGATAAGTTGACAGAAATCCCAAGTTTAATGTTGTCGCTCTTGACCCTGAAGGTCCAGAAATTGTATTTTTTAGGACGTTTGCCAATCCGGTAAAAATTACTTACAAGAAACTTAAACTTTTGAAACAGGAGTAATAAATAATGAATTTGTTCAATTTGACACTCCGCGAATTCGAGCTAAGGGTCGCTTCAGTCGCGTGTACAGTTTAAGGTTTAATCATTACAACTTAAATCAGAGTTATGGCATAATAGTTGCATACGTTTTGATATTACTTAACCCTGTGTTACTAGTTGGCTCGAAGTTAAGTATAGTTAACTGTTGCGTACAAGTCCATCTAATGAATTGCAATTGACCAACCAGATGCTCTAGTAGTTAAAGAATCCGATTAAAAGAAGCAGCAGTGCTTGCACTGTTGTGTTTCGGCGTGGAAAGCAAGACAGCCGGTGAAATTACTGGCACTTGAGGTATCCCATCTTAGGCCTCTAGGTTAGCAACGCATCTGCAATCCCCCTGGTGTTGCAGGTGTCTATGGGCGGTGGTGATCTCTTACCATCAGGAGACCCAATTGCTCGTTTGCCATCCAGTCGAATAAAAAAAAAGCTTTTTTTCGTTCTTTTCTGATAAAGTCACTCTTCCTAGTCAACACAACCAAAACATATAGTTACTAAAAAAGGTGTTTTCATGTTTGTACAACTTGCCAGGGAATCAAAACCTATTAAGTACTTCCAGTTGTTAAAGCGTCACTGCCATGTGAAAACCTCGTGCAACAAAAATTTTCAAAAAGCGTTTTATACTTCTATTCATGAGAAAATCTTGTACTTAATGCACGTTATGCACGTCTGCATTTCAAATAAAATCACTATGCAAATTTTGTTACTTACGAGGTTTTCGCATGCCAGCTATTTACAAGATTTTATTTTATGTCTATCTATCTAAGTTAGTAACTAATAAAATAAAATAGTCCTTATACTACATACATTTTGCCAAGGAGCAAAGTGCTAACACTGGACGTGTGTTGTACCTACATAGAGACCTACAAATTTGTACCAAAAAGATGCGCAAGTCTGAACTCGCACTTGGCAGGTTTTACAAAATTGTTTTTTTTTTAATGTAGTTGATTACAATTGTAATTGATAAAAATTCTCAGGAGAAAAAGCCGCATCGAACTAATGCGAATATCAGCAGCTGTTATGGGAATAGAGTTCTCCTACGCCGGGGAAACAGCCTTCGTGTCCCCAACCCTCCTCCAGATTGGTGTTCCCCACCACCAGATGACGCTGGTGTGGGCGCTGTCCCCACTTGTGGGCTTCTTCATGACCCCACTGCTAGGCTCCATTAGCGACAGATGCCGGTCGAGGTTTGGAAGGAGACGGCCGTTCATTGTTATGATGTCTCTTGGAGTATTGTTGGGTGAGTTACTGTACTTACTTTACAGAACTGTTCTAATTCGTAATCTTCAGTTTTGAACGCCGTAAAGCGGGAGTGGTAGAGAGTGGCTTTTTTTGCTTGTTATATATAGCCTTTTTAGCCAAACAATTACGTTCCATGTGTTTTTATGCTTATTTTTTTTTAGAAAATTTTCAGTTTTGTCAATACTGATAAAAGATAGAACGTATTAGTCGTAAATAATACTTAGGAATTTTCTTTCGCAAAACATAAACATACTTTGGCACGATAGCAAACTTTGTTCTTCATTTTTCTGAATTGTCCTGTACTTCTGGTAATAATCCTAGTTTATACACTATTTTTAGGGTTAATTCTAGTGCCGAACGGTGAAGCCATAGGCTATGCGCTGGGCGACGAACGACCAGCGAATCTCACGGAGGTGCCTTCCGTGCTGGGCCCGCGGAGCTCTGCCCTGGAGACAGCCGACAGTAACTCCCACCCCTGGGGCGTCCTGTTCACGGTCCTGGGGACAGTGTTTCTGGACTTCGACGCGGATGCTTGCCAAAGCCCCGCGAGGGCGTATTTGCTGGATGTCACTGTTCCAGGTACCCACCAACTCACCAACCCCTAACCCCACCAACATTTATAAGGCACGATGTACAGAGAATTCATTGGATACTAAGCCACACAACCTTGTCATCGTGACATTTGTGTCACTCGTTAAACGTTGTTAACGACAAATTTAACAAATTTAAAGTTATTTACCTTGACAAGGTTCTATGGTGGCAAGTGCCAAGTATCGAAGTGGTGCAGTCACGAGCATCAATATCTGACACAACAAAGGGTGCCATAAATATTCTGATACGACTCTATTTACTAAACGCTTCATTTACACATCCTCGCACAGCAAATCTCTGGTGGAAACAGCTAAGCGGATGAGGCGAGGTAAATGAAGCGTTTCTAACTATTGGTTAGTGAAAATCATATTCCTCGCAACACATCCTCGCACATCTCTGGTGGAAACGCTGCTTTACAATGAATAGATCTAATAAAGACCAGAATGATCTCAAAAATTCGATGTTTAGATAGTGATAGGGCTCTTCTTTCATAAAAGTTTATATAATGACTTAAGAATTATCGTCGTATTAAAATGACTCTACCAAAGTACCTACTAACAGTTAAGTTTACCTCATTAACCTTTTAATGTAAATCGTCTACAAACACATTGCCAGAGAACTAGATCAAGCCAGCTTTTAGGGTTCCGTACCCAAAGGGTAAAAACGGAAACCCTATTACTAAGACATCGCTGTCCGTCCGTCCGTCCGTCCGATTGTCACCAGGCTGTATCTCATGAGCCGTGATAGCTAGACAGTTAAAATTATCATAGATTATGTATGACTGTGGCCGCTATAATAAACAATACTAAAAACAGAATAAAATAAATATTTAAAGGGCTACCTTCCATACAACAAACGTGTTTTATTGCCGTTTTTTGCTCGATATTAATAACGGCAACAGGCAGAAGCTTGAAATATTCATAGAATATTTAGTCGTATATTCACTTTAAAAATAAATAATTAAATTAAAATAAATATTTAAGGAGGGCTCCAATACAACAACGTGTTTTTTGATAATGTCTAATGTTGTATAGATAATGGTAAGAACCCTTCGTGCGCGAGTCCGACTCGCACTTGGCCGATTTTTTATAATTCATCCCAGCCTATATACGGCCCACTGCTGGGCACAGGCCTCCTCTCAGAACAAGAGGGCTTGGGCCATAGTTCCCACGCGGGCCCAGTGCGGATTGGGAACTTCACACGCACCATTGAATTGCTTCGCAGGTTTGTGCAGGTTTCCTCACGATGTTTTCCTTCACCGCATAGCTCGTGGTAAATTTCAAATGTAATTCCGCACATGAATTTCGAAAAACTCAGAGGTGCGAGCCGGGGTTTGAACCCACGACCCTCTGTTTGAGAGGCGATAGGTCAAACCACTAGGCCACCACGCCTCTCGTCGTCTTTTATAATTCGTCGTCATATTATTCTACTGCGTTGGTGCTGTAGCGTGTTTCTGGCAACACAAAAAAATTAAGCTTCAGAGAGTTTCCCTACAGTTAATGATTATCTTAAAACGGATGTATAATTGTTCGCTATAGCAACACTTGATATATTTTCACTGGATATAACAACATTTGATATTTCAAAGGATAGGAGCTTCGCAGAACTTTCTTATAAAATAAACGTAACCTAACCTAACCCAAAGTACGTCAAATCGAGTTAATAACAACAGACATAAGTTTGGTTTTTAAGATAAATTGTATTATATCAAATGAAAATTATATCAATTGTTGTTATATTCTTCGAGCGGCACCCAATTAAAACATTATTATTTTCATTATTAAATTGTCACAGTGTCGAAATAAATAATGTAAAAATTATCGATAAATTTTCAATCTAGTCAGTGAAAAATGCCAGTCAATTGTAGTTATAGTCTGGTGAGACCTTTTGATTAAGTAGAATTTAGGTAAATGTTTGCTGCTCTATTTGAGGTGAACAACACGCAGTAGTTCTATTTGTTGACTCAAACACTAGAGTGGCCGAACACTACGCTATCTAAAGACTGTTTTCCTGCGAGATTGTATTTGTTTCAGTTTAACTGTTTTGTTTCATTGATAAAACTTGTTAAATCCAAGGTGTTTTAAAATGAATCCGGAATATCTTATTCGATGGCTGGGGTTGTTTGACTGAATACTTCTGCAAATATTTTTCACTCATTTTTAATCATCAACTTAAAGTTAAAAAAAAAAATTAGCCAAAAGCCATCCCTTGACTTGCCCGACTCAAAAAAGCCCATAACGCTCGCGGCATTTCCACGTTGGATAGCTATGGACAGCCTTTGCACCAGAATTTTCATTTTTCATGTCGGTTAACCAAAGGGAAATGTTTCCAGTAATTGGTCGATGTTCAAAGATGCGTCAAAGGCGTGCGTGACCACATTTCGAATAAAAAAATTTGACGAATACTTTCACAAGCGTGTTTAGCTAAAATATCTTCGGCTAGTTTGAATTAACAGATGGTGGGTCATCTGCTGAAATATTTGGGATTGAATTTGAAACATTTGGTTTGAGATATCATAAAGTTTCTTCCAGCGAATTTGGACGGGCTCTTTTTCACTCTACGGTAAAGCTTTTTTTTAGGACACACACACACACACACACACACACACACACACACACACACACACACACACACACACACACACAAACATCACGCCTGTAGTCCTAAATGGGATAAACAGAGCACACGAAACGTTACCGCTTCGGATCCACTTTTAGCAATTTTAGGTTTTAAGTTTGACAAAAACGGTACAATAGTGACAGGTTGCTAGCCTGTCGCCTACAGTATACCTTAATATTTATATCCTCAGTCGCCTCTTACGACATCCACGGAAGAAATGGAGAGGTCTAATTCTAACCCGACACCACACGGGACATTTATTGATATACTTGAGGATATCTATATCTGTATTTGTAAGAGTACTTCTGACTGGCTGGACAAAGAAACAGAAGCTAGAGAACAGAAATTTAGTAGGCATACTTTTGAGCACTAAGAAGCGATTTTTCGAAATTCCCAGGAAATTTGCATACATTTTTTATTCTACCATAGTGCTAAGCGGCACAAGCTAGACAGATTCACATATTATTACAATAAAGCCTACCACGCAGGCAGAATAAAACATAAAATTTATGAAAATTACTAGAAGTATACTATACTTATACTATTATTATTTATTATATACTTCGGTGCTGTAAAAATGTGTTTTATAAAATTATGTTAATATTTTTAATTCAGCAAAAGTATTTTATTTTTAATCTCAAGTCCTCTTTACGTCGTGACACCGGAAAATAGCCTTATATCCACACTTGTCTTGTAGTTGATTTCTTAAAATAGAACACTCAATACATAATGTAGATAAAACCAGATTACTCATGAGTAGCCGTGCAGTCACGCACTTACGACGCTGACCAAACATAGTAGAAACCATACATTACATAATGAGTCCATAACCGCGTGTGAAAGTTCAGCTGATTCTGTGATAAGATAATTTCCGTGAAAATTAATTTGCCTTAAATCTATAATTTTAAGAAATTTTACTCCCCTATTTACTCAGATTATTGAGCGTGTACAAGGTCGTTGAACTTATAAACCTTTTTCTTTTTAAATTATTGTACTTCAAAGAACATTAACGATGGCGGTGTCCAATAGGTTGGAGAGTTCTTAGAAAAGATAATTGCATTAAATTAAGTTACCGAAACTTTATTAAACTTCGCCCTCAATTAAACAGAAAGAATTTCATTTCTTTAAAGGTACCTACACTAACAATAATTCATCGCAAAGGCACCTTTAATAAATAATAAAATAGATGATAGATGTTTAATCTTTATTTCACTACAACTGCCTAACTATTCATTTTTATGGTATTGAATCTGAAACGTTCTGATGACGCCACGCTACGTCATAAATCACTAGTGGATACATGCCAATTCGCACTATAAAATGCATAAATATGAAGACATTATTTTTAATAAATAAATAAATATCATATATATTGGTGTCGAGAGTCCCATGATATTTATTTATTTTAAGGGTTTTTTGTAGTATCACCCATTTGCTGAAATAATTTATAATTTTCGCCACTCGTAGGCTGACTGAAATTTCACATACATAAAAAAAATGATTTATGAACTTGGTCATTAAATTCGTCATGAATTAACCAGCTAATCCTTTGGGGTCCACAGTAGGTCATAATTAAAATTATGCTGGCTTTATCACGACACCCGAATTTAATCAGCTCAGTCTACAGTCTACATAAATTGCCTACGTGATTACACTTAGAATAATTTACTTCGAAATTCGTTAGCATCCTTCACCTAGTTTGATTATTACAGTTAATTTTAATTCAATATTTGTTCGGGAGAGGCGTCACAGCATGTGACTCTGTTATGTACAATTTAGGCGACGGTGCTCTCCACCGAGCCACTTTACTTATCTGCTGTCTGTCCGTGATTGATTTATCTAGGCGACAGTGTTTTTGGGATTACCAATATGACAAGTTGTTATTTTAGGTCTCAAATTACATAAGGCCGTGTTACTTATTTGGTCGAAGTAGAAGTTGATTTAACCGGCTCCGGCGTCTTACGTCAAAGTCGTAAAATGTCCAGGTGCCCAGGTCGTAGAAAGTCCAGGTAGTACAATGTCAAGATCGTAAAATAACCAGATAGTAGAACGTCAAGGTCGTAAAATAACCAAGTAGTAGAATGTCAAGGTCGTAAAATAACCAAGTAGTAGAATGTCAAGATCGTAACATAACCAAGTAGTAGAATGTCAAGATCGTAACATAACCAGGTAGTTAAATGCCAGGTTGTAAATTGATATTAATAGTACATAGTACGAAATTTTTTAACAATAAAGTAAACCCAACTTTGTATACCGAAATTTATCTAAATCGGAAGGAATAATGGGGAAGTTTTTTTGGATCGGCATGGCAATCATTCAATCAATTGCATGGCTGTGTGCGGTCCAGATTTAAAATTTTATTACTCCTACGCAAATTGGCCGGGTACCTACATGTGAAATTGAAAAAAAAATTTTTTTAACTCGCATCAACGTGTGGCACATAGTTCGACAGCTCTTTAAAAAAGATAATAAGGTTTCTCAAAAACTTTTTTGATTAAGTGAAGATTTACGGAAATAATCGCTCCCAAAGTAGCAAAAATTGTGAGTCCCCTCTATCTTGTAACCCGTTTGTCCAAAAAATATGCAAAAATATGGAAAAGTAACGCTTAATAAATACATTCAACGAAAATTGGTTTCAACTTGGTTTTTGAGTTATTGCCGAAATACTGCGCTTCTCAACAAAGGACGTAAGTGCCGTGAAGATACGCTCTTTTTCTGGTAATAGATTTAAGACTGTAATAAGTATTTTAATTGTGTTATAATATAACGCACATAATATTACTTGATTTTTTTCGTAATGGCTACGGAACCCTATCTTGGGCGTGTCCGACCCTATCTTGGGCGTGTCCGACACGCTCTTGGCCGGTTTTTTATACTTAAAAATTCCACGTTAGGACCGTCCGAGACAGATATTAGTAAAATTGGACATTTTACTACTTTGAAATTTCGCGATTTGGACCGTCCGAGACATAGACATTAGTAAAGATTGACATTTTACTACTTTGACATTTCGCGATTTGGACCACCGAGACTTTACGTGGCACGACTTAGACGATGTAAGACATGGAGCTCTTACGATGTGGACGCAATTTCGACACTGGACATTTTACGACTTTGACGTAAGACGCCGGACCATTTAACCTAAAGTTAATGTGTTAAATGTCATGAAAATTGAACCGTGCAGAGCAATTTTCGTGTCAATCATAAATATATTTCTTAGAGACAGAAGCCAGGATCCAATAATTATTTATTACAAAAAATTGAGAAAATATGTCAGCACTTTTTTTTTAGTATGAGAACATCGAGGCATTATTAAACAATAGCAGCTAAATATAATTACAGTATCGATGAAGTGCAATTTGAAATTTAGCACACGTAATCTATTGTTATATTTGAGTGAAAGACTGTCTGGCGGCAAATTAACTCGCGCATCACAATATTTGGGATCATTGAGTTCTATGGCCTGGTGGCTTTGTACCTGTCTATTACGATTGGTTGCGGTGAGCGAACTTGTTAATGGTTAAAACTTGTCACTTCGAGACAAATAAAGCGTTGAATGTGGATCGACAAGCTCGGCGTTGACATCTGCGACGTGTCGATACGATATATTAGCTGCTCGAGTGAAATTCGAATAATACCGCATTCGCACCATTGACTTCAACAAAATATATTAATCTGATGTTCACAGGCAACATATTGCATTTTCAATATCAGTATTTTCCCTGAATAATGTAATATCATGTAACATTTCGTATACATTTATTGGTTTCGAATTCCCTGCCAAAAATGTCGTCCATGTATTCAAACGGGATAATTTAATGAAAAAATTAAAATGATGACAAGGCAAATCTACTTATGTTTTTTGTATGTATAATTTTTATCATAACAACGGCTACTTAGTAAATATTGACGTCCCAGCGGCTATCTTAACTCTTTCGCGAATAATTCCTTGTCACACAACGAGCGCGCGACTCTACATTTCTGTCTGTCTGCCACTGTTTGGAAATAAACAAGTTTATTCTTTTATTACGTAGGATTTACGTAGGTTGTAAGTAAATATTTGATGCCCCCAAATATTTAATAGCTGTTGATTTTTTTAAACAGTGGCTAACTGTGTATTTCCAAAGTCTAGAAATGTCATCTTGGTTTACAGCTTGAGGAAAGTAGGTGGCCCGGACTCGTATGCTAATAAAAACAAAATTGACTTGCGTTTTTAATCTTCTTATGACAAATTTAAAATTGGTGTGCATGGATGTTGAGTGCAATTGTAATTTTATTGTAGACACTGAAATTTGATTCCATTGTGTATGTTAATTTCCATAGTGTTGTTTACAATACGTAATTGTACCGAATCAAATAAATAAATTATCTTCTTTGTTCAGCTTTTTCTTAAAAACCTATTTAATTGGTTGTGTTTTGTTGTGCAGAGGATCATGCGAAAGGACTTAGCACATTCACTATAATGGCCGGATTGGGCGGCTTCATGGGGTACGCCCTCGGTGGAATTAACTGGGATGAAACCCGATTAGGTAATATGATACACCGAAACAAAATGTACCGTTACGTCAGTAAACTAATACAGGCTAATAAACTTTTTTCAGGTGAATTATTTGGTGGGCACGTCAGAGCTGTATTTTCATTGATCACGGTTATATTTGTGGCCTGTGTTAGCGCGACGGTGACGAGTTTTAAGGAGATACCTTTAGGAGAACTGCAAGGTCAAGAAGAATTTAGGAAGTTGGCTGAAACTGAAAGAATTCAGGAGAGCTTTGACGCTGGTGATGAGCAGCCGGCGAGAAACTGTCTCAAACGAGACAATACGACATATGGGTCATTAAAGCAGCCTGAAGGAGGTAACGAGGTAAGGTGCACTGTTCACTGATAGTAACGGATAAAGCTGCATTTCCACCAAAGATGTGCGACAGTGCGTCGCGAGGAATGTGTTTGTCATGTCATGAATTAATAGAAACGCTTCATTTACCTATCCTCGCTCCGCTCAGCTGTTTCCACTAGAGCTGTGCTATAGGAGGATGGTTAATTAAAGTGTTTCTGTTGGTTCATGAAAAAAAAAACCGGCCAAGAGCATGTCGGACACACCCAAAATAGGGTTCCGTAGCCATTACGAAAAAATAAGTAATATTTTTTTAAGGATTTCGTATTTTATACGGAATCTTCCAAGATTAGGTATATTTTATACCTTAGGCTGCTATTTACTCTTAAACTACTAATAATTCTCAAGCAAACTTGGCCGTTATAGTTTTCCTTGAAAGTTTAATATACTTACTACCATTCTGAATTTTTAAGTTTTTCCACCCACCGGTTTAGATTTCAGGGGGGGGGGGGGTCATTTGCACTTTAAAGTTGAATATCTTGCAAACACATCACTGAATCGAAAAATCGTTTTAGCAACCCCCTAATGATTTTAAAAGAGCTATCCAACGATATCCCACACTACAAGGTTGGATGAGAAAAAAAAACACCCCCACTTTACGTCTATGGGAGGTACAGTTAAAAAAAATTGTTTGGTTTTTTTTGTACCATTTTGTCGGCATAGTTTACGTACATATTCGTGCAAAATTACAGCTTTCTATCATTGATAGTCCCTGAGCAAAGCCGGAGACGGACAAACCGACAGACAGACAGACGACATGGCGAAACTATAAGGGTTCCGTTTTTTCCCATTTCGGCTCCGGAACCCTAAAAACACATACTTACTCGCAACACATCCTCACACATCTCTGGGGCAAACGCAGCTTCAGGGTTGTCTTTAACTTAGCAAAGCATTAAATATAATTGTTAATTTATTTATCTAAATGGTAAGTTGAGCCCCGCCTGTGTCTTGTAGAATAGAAACTCATAACCAAGACTAATTTATAGTTCTGTATTAGTAGCATTTATGCATCGTATTCGATCAATTTTCAAATATAATTTTATTTAACACATAAAAATTCTAATTAGCTAGAAAGACATTTCTACCTTCAAAAAATAGCGAGTTTTTAACTTTGATAACGAAGAAATATATTTCTAAGATATAGCAACTGTTAACTCGGTTATCAACGTAGAATAAGCAATAATGTGTGTGTACTGTAAATTGCACCACCTGCTAAAATGTATTCCTTACTTCTGTCCATTGTAAAGGTTGCCTGGAAGAGATCGCTCTGAAGCAATAAGGTCGCCTATTGCTTCTCTATGTATATACCTGTGTTCTATACTGCTTACTGTGTTGGTGTGCAATAAAGAGTTATTGTATTATATTGTGTTATGTGGAAATTACTCGTATGTGATGTAATTTATTATTGTGTGTTTAATGAACAGGGTTTAAGTATTAATGTACCGGAGGTTCGCGGGGAGTTATCCTTGCGGCACTACCTTCGCTCCATCGTGGTGATGCCTCCCTCACTAAGGATCGTCTGCCTCACCAATCTCTTCTGTTGGATGGCGCACGTCTGCTACTCTCTGTATTTCACCGACTTCGTTGGTGAATCGGTGTTTGGAGGAAATCCTGCAGTAAGTAAAGAAGATCAAAAAAATGTAACACTCTTCAGGTTTATTTACACTGGCCAACTATGTGATATGTGACGTATAGAGTTCTGTATATTTTTTCTAAATGATTACGAAATTCAGCAAAATTTACCGAGTCAACATCCGGTTGATTGCACGTTTAAAGGGAAATACAAAAAAAAACTTGCAATATAATACCGTACCGTACCTATCTCACTAAGGTCCTTCTATTATGTAAGTTTTCTACACAAAAAGATATTATAGCCTTTGATATATTTTACGTATCTATCTTAAAATGTGTTTCCCTATTGCTTTTTATCACGTGTAATAAAGAATACAAATCAGTCTTTTACGGCTGTTCGATAATAAAGATGGATATTTTCGTCAGACCGACTTTAACTCTTATCATGTATCTTACCTAACATTTTAAAAGGCCCTGAGATTCGATGCGTACCTATCGTATGATTTATTAGGTGTTTCCGCGACAATATTGGCGAAGTTATTTTTGTTATGGGTTTATTTTTATTTTCACCTTCTGAAAAAGGTACCAGGGCAAAGTACATTATTATTATGACTAGATCCTATTACGAATAGTAATCAAATTAACAATCATGCTGTTAATATTTTTTCTTTTTACTTTACTGCCCCCATAACATAGGGTTATAACTTACTAGTGTACGTTCGTATGTATATACTACCTTTTCCCCGAGACTCGCCCGCCCGGGTGGAATTAGGTTATCGCGCGCTGTTTCCTCGGGAACTGTGCATTTTTCCGGGATAAAAAGTAGTCTACTTATGTCACTCTCTGGCCCATAAGCTATCTCTTCACGTTAAATCACGTAAATCTGTCGCTTTGTTTCGACGTGAAAGACGGACAAACATACAAACACACAAACACACACACTTTCACATTTATAATATTAGTGTGGAGTATGGATAATTATAATATATAAGTAGTATAGTATATTGTATGCATAGGTTTATTTTTTGGCACACATGAATGCAAGGCAAGCCAATGTGTCAAGATTCTTCTAGTGTTTTTACACGCAACTTTATCAGTTGGCGCAAGTTATGTATAAAGGAGGTTTAAGTTAATGTGTTTTGGTTTCTTTTTTTGTAATTAATTGTACTTTATATACTTGTTACGTACTTAATAAAAATTAGTTACACAAATACATCTAGTATCAAATGTTAACTCTCTCAAGAACTTATCAAGATTTGTTAAATAAATCGAGCAAAGTTTAAATGTCTAGTTCTAAAGTAAAACTATCGAGATAGTAAACCACACGTGTTTAAATAATCTAACCTCAGGAGTTTCCCGCGTTTTTGAAATCTCTATATACGTGGATTCGGACGAACCTTACTTGTGATCGATTTAAAATTAATTCTTAAATTATCTTTATACTGCAGCTACAGCTTTTATATTAATAAAAGCTTTAGTTTTGGTAAGAGTAGCTTGAGATTGTGCCAGCTAAATTGTGACAAGAATCTTAAGATTGAGCGTCTTGTGAACAATTTAACTAATTATTGCCAAGTTGGCATGTGCACGTTCATACAAGTAGCACAGAACTTTACACTTTGAATTTGATAGGACTGATAAATGAGATGCTGAAAAGTTATTGTGTTATTTGTGAAATGTCTCAATAGTTACATTAGTGAAATTGATGAATAACTTTCATGTGGAGTTCTTAAAATCCATCTCCATTTAACTTCTTTTATTGATATCGTTAATTGACAAAATATACAATACGGAGGAATATGGACACAGATATCTATACGAGTAGAGTAAATGTGAAGTCGGAAATTTTCTACGTCACGTCTTGCAGTAAAGCATAACTGTTTGCAAGTCAGTACTATCAGCGCCGGCTTCCTTGATCATGGTAGAGCGAGATTGTCTACACCTCTTCTGCGCCTTTTGAAAGGCGCCATCAAATATTTCACTTTGCATTGGAAACCCCTTGGTATCTGGCGCCAAGAGAGGCCTCTCATGCTTACCCCAGGGTCGGCGTTGAGTACTGTGATATTTGTTCCAGGCGCCCGTGGGTTCGGAGAGCCGCATAGACTACGAAGCAGGGGTGCGCTTCGGCTGCTGGGGAATGGCCATGTACTCCCTCTCCTGCGCGTGCTACTCCACCATCATCGAGAAGCTCATAAAGAGGCTCGGGTACGATTTACCTTTCATTGATCCATGAATTATACATCGTGTTTTTTTTTGATATCCGTTAACTTCGGCAGACGACTCAGTTCATTGATATGAACTACCTGATAATTATTTTTTTCGAAAATAAAAATCTTATGCAATCATTGTTGTGTTGTTGTTGTTTCTTTAAAAAAATATGGCTCTGTCTGTCTGCCGTTGAACGGTAAAAAACTTCTAGAAAACGAAATATGAGAGGTAATGGAGGATGAACGATGACCATTGTTACAACAAACAATGACAAGTGACATTGACGTGACACATAGGAGAGGCATCAAAAAAAAATCCACATATTTAACTTTCTTTTGCTACTAATTAGTTATGGACTTAAAAAAACATGAATTAAGGACCTTTACGCTCTTCCACCTCCACACACACAAATTTGTAAAAACACACACTAATCACACAAAACCCAAATATCATCTCCACCACACAATACTGTCGCGATTTGAACTCTACCAGAGTTCATCCTCAGCAATACAACCGTTCACCATGCTACCAGATGCTAGACATCACATCATCATCACCTACCATCCCCATCACTCATCACTTATATGATGAGATGGTCAGTTGATGATACTCGTAGACCCAAGTTCCAGTTACTCGGATTTGGATTTATTTCAATCCAAGTCAGTGTCAATATCAGATACCTACCTAAGTTGGTTTATATAATTTATTCAATGATACTACTTATGTTGTACTTAAGTATAGTTAAGTCAAGTTGTTTTTGTGTCCCAAATGCCCACATTATCGTTAGCGGAAATACTAGCTTTAAACGATATGATTCAAATTCGCTCCACGAAACGGTTAGTTTGAACACGGCAATGATAAGATTCAAGTGAGTTGTTTTCGTCTAGTGTAAACAAGCAGGGTTTTCCATGCATATTTCCTAGCTCCACGTACTAGGGATTTTCTCTAACGTTTAAACCGCTCATATCTATACCTTTTTCAAGTCCAGGCAAGTGTCATCTAACATTTGAGGATAATTCGTCGTTTCTGTAAATCGTACTCCACATTTACCCGATGCAAAAAATGAATATTTTTACTACATAACCGGCCAGTAAGCCGTGGTGGCCTAGTGGTTTGACCCATCGCCTCTCAAGCAGAGGGTCGTGGGTTCAAACCCCGGCTCGCACCTCTGAGTTTTTCGAAATTCATGTGCGGAGTTACATTTGAAATTTACCACGAGCTTTGCGGTGAAGGAAAACATCGTGAGGAAACCTGCACAAATCCTGCGAAGCAATTCAATGGTGTGTGTGAAGTTCCCAATCCGCACTGGGCCCGCGTGGGAACTATGGCCCAAGCCCTCTCATTCTGAGGGGAGGCCTGTGCCCTGCAGTGGGACGTATATAGGCTGGGATGATGATGATGATGAACCGGCCAAGTGCGAGTCTGACTCGTGCAACGTGCAATTTTTTTTATGTATATATAAATATTATGTGTTAGCAGAGGCCAGAACCCTGCTATTAACTGAAATATACGTAGTGTGGGGTCATTTTAGATTGGTTATTACTGAGATAATGTGGGTAGACAGACGTACATATGAAGAATGTACGTAAGACTTTCAGATTTTCTTATTGTTTTTTTTATAAGACGAGATACCTTCGTAACTTTCTAGTCTCTAGGACAACTGAAACCGTCGATGTACGAGTACCTATACAAAATTTGTGTTGTGGGTACCTACTAGATAAAGGATAAATATAATTAAAGAGACAGATTCATAATTAAATTCCCAAAGCTCGAGGATAAGCACTCCTATTTTTTATACTTGTAATATTTGCCCCGTTCGGGCGGACTTGGTTGGTTTGTTTGGTTGCTTGCTTGGGGTAGGTTGTCAAGAAGAAGAGTAGTTTCATAAATAAAACTTAAAAGCATTTACCATCCAGTTTGTACGTCTTCTTTAGTCGTCCTAAAACTATACACGAAATTAACTGTAGCAAAGACAAGACAATAACTTTAAAACCCGTATAGACAAAGGAGCCAAAGCATTATGCTTGCGTAATTGTACAAAAGTCAGTTGAGATTAAAGTTTTATTTGTGTTTCGTAGTTCTACTACCCTTATATAGTTTTGCCAAGCCCGTTCGTCCATCCGTTTGCGGTTTAACTTAGGTAGAGACAAGACAGTGCTAGAAAGCTGTAATTTTGCATGGATATGTAGCATTTATGCCGACAAAACATTTGTTAGAATCAAAACATTATTAAAACATGCTTTATTAGACTCGGGTTCTCATGAGGAGGTATTACATCATTGCAGTAAGGGGTCGCGTCTGGGTACTCTGGAATCCATGCGGAAATAATTTATCATCCCAGCCTATATACGTCCCACTGCTGGGCATAGGCCTCCTCTCAGAACAAGAGGGCTTGGGCCGTAGTTCCCACGCAGGCCCATTGCGGATTGGGAACTTCACGTGCACCATTGAATTGCTTCGCAGGTTTGTGCAGGTTTCCTCACGATGTTTTTCCTTCACCGCAAAGCTCGTGGTAAATTTCAAATGTAATTCCGTACATGAATTTAGAAAAACTCAGTGGTGCGAGCTGGGGTTTGAACCCACGACCCTCTGTTTGAGAGACGATAGGTCAAACCACTAGGCCACCACGGCTTACACTAGGCCACCACGGCGGAAATAATTAAAAAAGAAAAATAGATCCCTAGGAAGTCATTAACTCAAATCTAGCAATGATAGCTACTATCAATAATTTAACTAACCTATATATTTTGATCGTTCCCCGATAAGCACCGAACACATCTACTTATCGAGATAACCTTATCTACCGCAAGTTACCCTTCAACTTGACTGCAAACACTTCCTAGCTAACAAGATCACTGCACCCTTGACTTTGCCGCTTCCTGGTGCACTTGCCCGGCTTCTAACTGATTTAGAAATCAATATGTTACTACAATTGCTTTGTCATGCCATATATCATGTACAAAGCATATCATAAGTATATCATGTATAGATCATGTACAAAGGCGAACTTATCCCTTTGCAGAATCTCTATCAGATAGCACATAATAGAAAACTGTTACATATTTTGAAGATGTCAAATAGGCTTGTTATTTTTTTTCTTTTAGGTGGTAGGACCTTGTGCAAGGTCCGCCCGGATTGCTACCACCATCTTGCTCGCTAATCCTGCCGTGAAGCAGCAGTGCTCGCACTGTTGTGTTTCGGCGTGGAGAGTAAGAGAGCCGGTGAAATTACTGGCACTTGAGGTATCCCATTTTAGGCCTCTAGGTTGGCAACGCATCTGCAATACCCCTGGTGTTGCAGATGTTTATGGGCGGTGGCGATCTCTTACCATCAGGAGACCCACTTGCTCGTTTGCCATCCAGCCGAATAAAAAAAACGGAATATACCTACTGCTGTGTTTAGCTCCATGA
This sequence comes from Choristoneura fumiferana, assembly GCF_025370935.1. Lineage (NCBI taxonomy): Eukaryota > Metazoa > Arthropoda > Insecta > Lepidoptera > Tortricidae > Choristoneura > Choristoneura fumiferana. The sequence goes on along the minus strand of NC_133475.1, from coordinate 6,513,321 downwards.
TTTTTACATTCAGGTGAAAAGTGAAAACGAAACTGATCTTGAGCTGAAATTGTAACGAAATTGAACCTCAATTTATTTATTTGCGTTACAATCTCAAGCATTTGGATCGCATGCGATCGTGCGTCCCATATCTCCGCATTGCTGAACTACCAGCCCTTTCGACTATATATTTAAGTACGTTAAGTTAATGTTTATGTTACTTTATTTGCCGGATAAACATTTTCTTTCTTTCTTTCCATGAACAAACGTATGTCGCATGTGGCAAACGCTGGGTTCTGAGACAAAAGATGATATTCCAAGATATAGTTAGAGATCTATCCACAATAAAAGACAGAGCAAAGGCTGAGTAAACCCAGGCCTACAGGCAGCAAAGTGGTCCGCAGAGGCATTTGAGTTTACCCGCCAACGCCCAGCATTTCTCCTTTGTGTGTAATTTTAGAACCTCCTATATTAGGACTAATAGCCTGGCGCCACCTGACTTGTAAAAAATTGCTCACCTATATCTATAACAGGTCAGCCTTAAGATTGAGGGGCTGTTTCACCATCCATTGATTAGCGTTAACCGACAGTTAAATGTGATGCCGTCATCGTCTATTCGAACAAAACAAATAGAGACGGCATCACACCTAACGCCAGTTAACACTAATCAATGGATGGTGAAACAGCCCCTAAGTGTGACAAAGTAGTGGGCGTGACTAATGTGCCAAAACTGTAAAAGCATATACGAGACATTTGACTTTAAACCATCCTTAAACGAAGACACGCACTTTGCAGTTCATCTTATTTAGATACTACGACAGCGAGTAGCGAAAGAAGTTAGGGTAAAAATCGTACACGAGGACCCTTCCAAACCTAGTTCTTTGTATATCATAACATGTGATGATAATATAAAGAAAGTTATATATCTACTCAAATGACTTGGTATTATCTGACTAAGAATATCGAATTGGAAATCCGATGGTTGTTTGACGAGCTCACACGTCAAAATATTCATGGATTGGAGCATCGCATCGTTCGCGCTAGTCCATCAGGCCCTAATATTTACCACGAAGTGCAAAATTGTAACTTCGTATCTTGCCATCCCATTCACGCATATATTATTTAATACGAGAGTGAGAGGGACGGTATGATACGAATTTCGATTTCCGAATTTCGTAGTAGCCCCCCAGGTGAATTTGCGGCGACATCATTTCCTCCTGGATTTAAAACGAATTGTTGAATTTCGCTTTGAGTTTCATAATGGCATCAGCAGTAATTTGGCAACCGTATTTCCTCGAATGAACTGTTTTATGTTGACCTAATATAGAGACTTACATAGCCGATAAACTTTTCCATTCATTCATAAACAATTGTTTTGTTTTAAGTTTATGATGGAAAAAGATAAGTTGTAGTTTTAAATTTTCAAAAAGGTGCCATATTTAAAAAAAAATGTTTTCTTAAAAAGGTAACAGTCTGGGGGGGGGGGGTCTTAAAGTCGAGTACCTTGCTTAGGCAGCGAGGCTTCGCTAAGTTAAGCGATGCCTTCTGCACTAGTGCGGTTACAGAATGCAATGCCTAAAAAAAGATAAAATATTTTTAACGATTCACGGGGCTTACAATCATGAGGATATTAAAGGCAAGGGGGATTGAAGATTGAATTAATGAAGATTTTTCGGTCAGGACCACATCTGCCGGTTCCGCTAGTAAAGAGTAAAAATAAAGAAACTAACGTCTCAATGAAACATTTATTCATCTTTAAAATTAAACTCTGAACATTTCAGGGCAAAGCGAGTGTACGTCGGCGGTCTCTGCACCTACAGCTGCGGCATGTTCTTGCTGTGCGTGATCCGCGCGCGCGCAGCCGTGCTGCTGTTCAGCTGGACGGCCGGCGTCATGTACTCTACGCTCTTCACTATGCCTTACTTGCTGGTCGCGCATTATCACGCCACTGGAATGGTGAGGAAATGAACATTTGCCCTATAATCTCTAAGGTACATCCGTCAGCCCTCTCTTAACTTTTAAGTGCAAACGTACTATGCGGTTAACCGCGCGGTTTTAGGGCGCCATCCGTTTTCAATGTATCGCTCGAGAAAGAGATGGTGCGCTCAAACTTGTATAATATACATTATGCATCTTAGGAATACGTTGAGGTATCAAGCTGAAATTAATATCACATACTAAGTTCTGCTGCACTGGAAAAATGAGGCAATGGATGACTGAGGCGTGATGGTGGTCAAACGAGGTAAGTACCCGTGGTCCAACTAATTTATCCAATCCGGAAATATATTTATATTTATTTATATAAACTCTCATTCTGGAGGCCTGTGCCCAGCAGTGGGACGTATATAGGCTGGGATGATGATGATGATGATGATATAAATATTATATTTTAATACAAAAATAGGTAGGTTAGGTTAGTTAGGTAACTTCAGTTGCCCGAAGGGCAAAATACCCAGAAAGAGGGAGCTCCGTCGAAAAGCAGTTGGACAAACTATAGTTGGACCACGGGTAATAAACGGTCAAACGCAAGCCTAATTTCTGTATATTTTTTTTAAATAGCTTACATATAATGTGTCCCACTGTAGGGCAAAAGCCTTCCCTTTCTTATTCCACTCGTCTCTACTCTTGGCCAGCTCTTGCCAATCTGACTGGAATCGGTCCAGGTCGTCCCGCCATCTCCTCCTAGGTCTGCCTCTAAAAATATTACTTAGGTATCAAAAAAAAAAAAAACAGATCACAAAGACAAAATCCCTTCCTTAGCAGTAAAGTATGAAGAAACGCTTTGTGCAAATGACCGAAGTATTAACGACATAATGGGTATTATGTGTACTATACCCAACCGCACCTACGAAACCGCAGGCACTCGTAGTTTCGCGATGTAATATTTTTTGTACAACTTTACCATGATACGAAAACCACGCAGAAACAACCAGAAAAAGCTTTATTTAAAACTGAATCGTTCTTTTCCATTTGACCCATATTCTCGACTAAATATATTTCCTTCCTTGATCGAATTCATACTGGCGTAATCGCTGGACGACGCTAACGAAATTTTATTAGACAGTCTGCGCGCGTGCTCTGAGGAATCAGGGACTGAGGAAGCGGAAAGTTTATATATAAGTAGTACGCTAGAATGTCACTCCACACCCTGTTGGGTTTGCCGTGAGAGCATGCTTGTGGGTCATATAAACTTTCGGAAAGTTGAATTCTCACTAGCGTGTCAGTCAGTGTTAATGTACTTTATTCCTAGAAGATTTTTTGAAGCGCGCGCAGACTAACGCAAAAGATTTTCTCATTTTGCTAGTAGATATATCGTTTAGGGCTTCACGATTTTAAGGTTCACATTATTTTAAACGACTTGCATTAGGCTCTCTCTTTCAAGCGATATTTGAAAAGGGGACAGCACGCTAAAGCCTCGCAGTTAACCACACAGTGAGTTGCGTACTTGCACTTAGAATCACTAGAATCACTAATATCACATCACATACATGCTGCTGTAGTAGGTACGAGTATTAATAGCTACTATGCAATTTATTTTCAGTGGAACAGCGAAGGCGGTGGTTGCAGCGAGGAGCGCGGTCTGGGCACTGACGTGGCGGTGGTTAGCAGCTGTGTGTTCGTGGCGCAGCTCCTGGTGTCTGTGCTGATGGGGCTGGCAGTGAAGGCCTCGGGATCCACCGCCGCCGTCGTTGCCGTTGCTGCCGCTCTGGCCGCTGCCGCTGCCATATCCGCCACTAAAATAACCTACTTAGATCTGTAATGTCCTTTGCTTTTTTATGAGGAGCGGGCTGCAGAATAATTAAGGGTAATTTATTTTTATTTTATAGGTATCAGGCAAATCGAAACTTTCATCAAAGCCTTAAAAAGTATATGACTAAGTTAAATTCAAGAAAAAATAATTTTAAATTATTTTAATAGAGAAAGAGGATTTTTTTTATAAGATCTCAACTCGTTTTGCATTGCAACAATTGTATTGCAATTGCACTCAGAATAAAATTGAAAATGTACTATAAAATCATTGCTTAAACTATTGAAAATGAAGTTGTAAAGTCAGAACTTGCTGTTTCACTCTGAGGATTGCCTGGTCGCTGTACAAATTATTTTATTAAATATAATAAAGTTGGTTTGTTTTTAAATTAACAGGATATTCAGCTAAATTGTACCTTATAAAAATTCACACCCACTACGCTGCTATGCAGCCAATATTAAGACATACATAAAATAGTTTAACGACTGCGCTTTATTTTCGCCAAAATTTGTATGAATGTATGTAAGCTCTTTATTGTACAAAATAAGTAACAAATACATTTGACAGACATTGTTTTTCGTATTTGGCATTGGCACACCGTGGTGGCCAAGTGGTTTGACTTATGGCCTCTCAAGAGGATCGTGGGTTCAAACCCCCGCTCGCACCTCTGAACTTGTGCGAAATTTCATTTGACATTTACCACGAGCTTTGCGGTGAAGGAAAACATCTTGAGGAAACTTGCACAACGCTGCGAAGCAATTCAATTGTGTGTGAAGTTCCCAATCCGCAGTGGGCCCGCGTGGGAACTACGGCCTAAGCCCTCTCATCCTGAGAGGAGGCCTGTGCCCAGCAGTGGGACTGGCTGGGACGATGACGACGACGATGATTTGGCATTGGAAGTTCATATTAAATAAATAATTAAGGCTAATGTTCGCGTAAATTGACGACCCGTTTCGGTTCTGCGGTCTGTTTGCCAGCGGTCGATTCGCCTCGAGATTATCATCCCCCCGGTTCCCTTTACCAAAATACGTTTATTATTTGAACGATTTTTGCTTCGCCAAGGTTACATCACATCTCGCTACGCAATGAAACAATGAAATATTCGAAAATGTAGAGACAATATTACGACAATACAAATGCCAAATAATAGTATATTTTTAAGACTGTTAACATGAATCTCTATATTATGTGATATTTATATAAATGTGTAAGTGTTTAAAGTGTAAAATAACAATAAATAGAGTATTAACAGTGATTAACTTGACATTAAACTTCTGTTAAACTAGAATTAATGAGCGGCTAAGTGTGATGGTTGTTCAAATTGTTTGAATAATTTATTTGCCTATTGCGTTTACTGTTTTGTTATTCAGAAACATAATTAACGTTGACTTACTCATACCTATTATCAATTTGATTAACCTAAAGATCATTAGGTGTTTTCTACATTTAGGTATGAAACATGTGTATAATCTGAGCTATAAAATGAGCTTTTCGTTTCATCATTCATCTTAAGAATAAATACGTACTTTGAAAATTATGTAAAGACCGCTCAATAATGTAAAACTGATTTTCTTGTAAATAAAAAAGGAATTTGAAATGTTTCTGGTGTTCTCTAAATCTTTTAATTACCCACTTTGATGTGTTTCACATGGCCAAGGCACAGTACCGCTGCATTTCGTGGCAGCTTTCGTTATGCTGCAACGAAGTGCTGGAATAACCTTCCTCCACCGGTCAGAGCAAGCAATACTGTTGGTTGGTTCAAGTCCAAACTGAAGAGCTATCTTATGGACCAACAAGGTACTGTTGCCCAAGCATAGGTTACTAGTCTGTCGGATTGCGGGTGACCGCCAAATATCTAAACATTAAGTATATTTAAATTATTACATACATATTTATCTTTGTTACATTTATATGCACGAGTACCTACTATGTATTTATTACTCGCCTGACGCAAGTCTCGCAGTATGCTGTTCCGCACACCTCGCTGGCTCCGCGGAAAACCAGCGCCGTTGACAACGCTAGTCGTGCCAACGGCACCGCTGAGTGGAGACCATTTCGGCTTGACATTATTATTTGTACTTGTATTTTATAATTTTGTAAATGGGTTTTCTCTTTTTTTGCCATGATGTGTTGTCTGAATAAACATATTTCTATTCTATTCTATTCTATTCTAAATAATAATCAAAGCGTCTATTGGCTGTCATTTACACTTACTTGTCAATTTACTTTGCTTTACATTGCTGGCAATTATAATTTTGTTAGGTAGTTAACAAAGTCTGAATTTTAGTTTATTAATTCAAAGTCAAAGTCTAAATATCTTTATTCAACTATAACTAGCACTTATGAATGTCAAAAAATCTACCACCGGTTCGGAAAAACCTCTGTTTAGAAGAATCCGGCAAGAAACTCAACGGAATATAAAAGGAATTAAATTAATGTCATTGTTAAGTTACAGAAATATGTTACTTTAACCTGCCTTAAAAAGCCTGGCTGCTAGTAACACACTGTATACAGCGATAACAGTTTACTTCGTTTACTTACACGATTCTTATTACCATGGCAACGTAATAAATAAATGTCTGAGTTTGGCCTGAAAAAGGTTACGGTAACAATTTGAAAGGACAACGTTCGCTCGCACAACGCCATCTACTAAATGCAAACGAAGTTAACACGTCATCTTGAGAGCGGAGTACGTCACCGTTCTTGGAGAGTGCTCTTTATTCTTGTGCCAAGAAGATGCGTGATTTTGTAAAAATTAGACTTTAATGTCATTGTAATAAGAACCACGGCACGCGTCATCATTGAATGACTCTACCTATATTCCATGGGAGCGCATTACCAGGATATCAAGTACCTATCCTATGTCTCAATGCATATCTTTGATTATCTGTAGGTACGCCATGTTTCATGTAAATCCGTTTAGCCATTATTGCGTGATTCAGTAACAAACTTCCAAATATCCAAAGATCTTCACATACTTTCTATAATATTAGTAGCAGTAGTAGGATAGGATAGGATTGCTTTAGGCAATCGCTTATAAACCGGGCTCCTTCTATTTACGTAGTTTTGGGTTCTGTGAAATGTAGAAATTTATTGACGGTATTGTATTCACCGAGGCTTTAATGAAATTTATTTAGCATATCTAGGTTCTGGCTCTACCTTGTGTAATGTTAATATTTTTCAATAAACAGCATAATGAACTGAAACATTTACTTTGCTCACCCGCGACCATCTAACAACATTTTTTTTAATATTAACTAAAAATATAAAATAATTACTATTACGAGTATTATTTTAAATACATTATGAAGGTATCTTTTCGTAAAAGCCCCTCAATTTCAAAGAATTATCACCCACTGAGTTTGTACTTAGGTACATACTAAATTAGATACTTACCTATTTCCGATAAGAAATACCTTCCGATTGTTGGTTAAAGTATTGTTTAGTATAAAAACAATATTACAATTCTAGTTAATGATAACGTGGGTCGAGTTTACAAATTATACGACCGTGTTCTAATCGTACCTATTTAATTATTTAATACTCAGATAAAATCGAAAACAAGTCCCTAAACAGTTGGTAGGGTTTAACGGTCGTTGATTGGGCGATGGGAACTTATTGGCACGTGTCGGTAATACCTGAGTGGGAGAAAGAATAGTGGGAAAATGGCGTGAGGTCAAATTCAATTCCAAATATTAATACTACGCTAAGAACAAAAAACACAAATAATTACAACGAGATGCCGAAAAGATGAAAAATTATACATTTATATATAACGAAATATTGAAATTGAGAATCCCACTAATATTATAAAATTCGAAAGTTCGTAAGTTTGTTTGTTTGTTTGTTACACCATCAATATCAATTGACGACCGGATGGCCAAGTGGCTAGAGAACCTGACTACGAAGCTTCAGGTCCCGGGTTCGTTTCCCGGCCGGGGCAGATATTTGTATGAATAATACGAGTGTTTGTTCTCGAGTCTTGGATGTTTAATATGTATGTTAGTATTTATTTATCTATATAAGTATGTTTATCTTTGCCTAGTTCCCATAGTACAAGCTTTGCTTAGTTTGGGACTAGGTCAATTGGCGTCAAGTGTCCCATGATATTTATTTATTCATTTATGTAATGTTTAAGAAAAATATTTTTTTCTCTTTGCTATTTCCTGGTAATACACTGATACTGGCAGGCATATTTCTTTGCTTTGGTTTCTACTAATAGTATTCAAAATTTAAAAGTATTCACTGTTTACTTCCCCACAGATTTTAGAATGACCGTGAAACAATCAACAAACTATCAAAATTCTTAAACAACACTGGGCTACGTTAATTCTACCTTTGACAAATAACTGAACTGCCTATATCTAACCGTAGGCTATCTATACCTACCTAATTTGCATGAAAACATATTACCTTAACTTCTCTTATCTAAAAGGTACCTACGTATTGCGGATGACGTTGAAATTCTTTTCATTAGTTTTGATCTAGGTACGTACTTATCAGAGGCGCAATCCTTATTGGATAGAATCAACGCCTGATGTAACTCATATTGCAGTATAACAGGCAAGGAAGTATTATACGTATTTATGTAGGCGTTCCATATTTAATGGTAGTAGTGGAAGGCGGTAATTTTGTAAAACTATTTGAACGGCAAGTAACCAACCTCAACTAACTTTAAAAGCTCAAGTCGTAATACTGTAATATAATTATACATATATCTTTCATTATAACAGACTAAAGAAGGACTAAAGTCTTTCGTATTTAGAGATGGCAGTGTATGACATTGTAATACGAGGCTGATTAACAACGCGACCGGTTCGGAAATCTCGATATGGAACAAACTCAAAAACAAAAACATTGTACACCAGGAGGTGTCCCAACTATTTTAAATCACAACTACAAGTAGCCGAAGAACTGCATGTCCACTTTCTGATGTGGTTAACTTACACCAAACGTTAAATACCTTTTAGTATCAAAACCCTACACTTATGATTCGATCTCAAAAATGTATCCACTGTTGGTTGGCGTATTATTTAGTCAAGTAAGATACTTTTAATAGAAATACCTGTGTTTTTGTTTTAAGGAGTCAAGTATGTAGCATGTTGTTTTTAAATAACCATTTTAACAGTAATATGCATTATTCATATTTGCAAAGTATACTTTTGGCGGTGACTTAAAAACATTTCAACTGCACACGATTGAACTGTTTAAGCCGGTGTTGCCATACAATTTAATATTTGTTTTATTTTATTTTAAATTTTTATTTTAAGTTAGTTTTTAGATAAGGTCCTCACTGAAAATCAGCGCCACGGCTTGCCGTGGCATTATGCTGAGTGGGGACCTGTTTAGCGTCATGTATGTCTTTATTTGTTCTGTTTGTTCCTATGTTTGTTTTTATGGCGTTAAATAAATGTATTTTCTTTCTTTCTTTCTTTCTTTCTTTCTTTCTTTATGCACCTTCGCAGGCCAGCGCCAATGCATAATACATGTTGCATCAAAGAGATTCCTTGCTTCGGAACTACTGTATTGTTGTTAAATAAAGAATATTATTATGGTCTTCAGTGGTTTATTTAAATCATTTAGTTACAATCTTAATTATATTAATATTAATATGACCGGCTAGGTCAGAGGTCGGAGGCCAAGGGACACGGTGTTGCCAACACACATAAAAAGAGAGGATTGCTATTTTTTTTAAATTACGTTCCAATACATCATCCCCCTTTAAACAAACAATTTTTAATTAAAATTAGTGGGGATTCCAACCTCTTAAATTATTAAAGTAAGTTTACAACTCAAAAGTTTTTATAACTGTTAAACAAATTAAAATTATTATTTCTTATTATTAGAGTAAGTTTACAACTCAAAAGTTTTAAAACAAAACTAAAATTTATATTTCTTAAAACAAAATAACACATTATACTTCTTATTATAAACTCTTCCTCCCCTCCTAAGGAGCAAAGCTAAACAATGCAAAATGTTATACACTCATACTATAACATCATCTTAAATTACATTGCAGCTACTCGTTCAGCCAACATTAGTGAAGTAGAGACTAGTACAGAGCAAGCCCGTCTTGGGGGATCATCAAGTTATGCTGGTCGGATATAGAAAGAGGTTCTTGTGTACAGCACATTATTATTATCTACTAAGTCATAAGCTCTATATCCATTACTACTAATAATTTTACCTTGAAGCCATGTTTTATCATTCATGTCTTTTTTAAACCATATGTTTTGCCCAGCAATGAACTCTTTTTTATATCTACTTGTTCTATTATAATTTTTGGCATTGCGGTTTGCAATTTTATTAAACTCTGGCTGAACATTTAAATTAATTTTAGGTTTTAAATACTGGTGAGACACTAATAATTTAGTTTTTAAATTTCTATTCATTAAAAGTTGAGCTGGTGAAAAATTTGTGCCAGACACAGGTGAGGATCTATACTGTAACAACGCTAATCTAAAATCAGTCTTATCTTCACAGCATTTAGTTAATATTTTCTTACAAATCTGGACGGCTCGTTCAGACATCCCATTAGATTGAGCATACCTTGGACTTGAAAAAGTAAATTTAAAACCAAAATCTGAAGCAAATTTCTTACATTCTTTAGAGTCAAAAGGTACATGGTCCGAAACTATTTGACTTGGTATTCCAAAGTTTGAAAATACCTCTATTAAACAATTAATTACTGAAGTTGCACTTTTATTAGGCATTAATTTCATATCTATCCATTTAGAAAAATAATCTACAATTACCAGGTAATTTTTATTTTTAAATTCCATGATGTCTATGCCCAGTTTTGAAAAGGGTAAATCTGGTACCTCATGTGATAATAGCGGCTCTTTAATATTATTATTTTGGTAAGTTTGACATACAAAACACTTTTTTATGAATTCTTCCAAATGGTTATCCATTTTAGGCCAGTAATACATATTCCTAGCTAATTGCTTCATTTTTGTTGTGCCTAAATGACCCTCATGTAGTTTATGCATGATAGATGATCTCAATGACTTAGGTATCATTAATCTGGATTTTAAAAATACTAAACCTTCATCGGTTGTGATGTCACCTCTTAATTTGTAATAAAACCGTAAGTCATCAGGAACATCTTTAATATTGTCAGGCCAACCATTAATAGTAAAGCCTATGAGTTTTACTAACTCATCATCCTGTGATGTATTTAATATTAATTCACTTTTCTGCTCCTCTGTACACTGTAAGTAGCGAGCAAGACCTACACAGTGAATAACTTCATACATATATGTGTCATCAGTATCACTAACATTCATGAAAGAGCGAGACAGAAAGTCAGCAATATACATTAATTTTCCTTTTAAATAGGTGAACTCTATGTCATACTTTAATAGTTTTAATTTTAATCTTTGTAGTCTGGGTGACGGTATATCATGTATGTGTTTCTTTAATAAACTCTCTAATGGTTTGTGATCATTTAATATTTGACACTTATTTCCATAAATAAAATAGTGAAATTTTTTAGTTGCCCAGACAACACTTAATAATTCTTTTTCAATTTGAGAAAATCTTTGCTCGGAAGGAGTCAGACTTCTCGAAGCATAACAGACTGGTTTGCCATTTTGTAATAAACAACAGCCAAGTCCATCTTTGGAAGCGTCACATTGTAGTACAATAGGTAATTTAGTATTAAAATTTTGTAAAATGGGTGCCTCTGTAATTATTTTTTTAATATTATTAAATACTGTTTCATGTACTGAGGTCCACAACCAAGTTACATCCTTTTTTAATAAAAGGTGGAGAGGCGATGCAATAGTAGCCATATTTGGAACAAATTTTCTTAAATAATTGACCATACCGAGGAATATCTGTAATTCCTTCTTATTAGTTGGACTTTTAATACTGTTAATGGCATCAACCCTTTCCGGATCAATTTGCATGCCCTGTCCAGAAAAAATGTGACCAAAATATTTCACTTCGGTTAATCGATATTGAAATTTATTTTTATTAAATCTGACATTATGTTCTTTGGCACGTTCGAATACTTTATTTAATACTTCGTCATGTTCCTGCTGAGAATTTCCACATATTAAAAGGTCATCACAATAAACTACCACACCGGGAATGTCACCAAACGCTGTTTCGCTGTATCTTTGGAACACTTCGGGGCTACAGAAATTCCAAAAGGACATCTTAAAAATTTATAGCAGCCATAAGGGCTATTAAAAGTACACAAGTCACTAGACTTTTCTGTTAATTTAATATTATAAAATCCATCAGACAGATCTAGTACTGAAAAATATTTTTTATTACTTAATTTAGGTACTATCTCATCTAATGTCGGTATTAAATGGTGTTCTCTAATTAACACTTTATTTAAATCTTTGGGATCTAGACAAATTCTTAATGAACCATCTTTCTTTTCGATAATGACAAGATTACTCACAAAACTTTTTGGGTGTTCGACCTTAGCAATTACTTGTTGATCCTCCAGAGACTTCAGCTTCTCCGCAAGGCGAGTCATCAGCGCGTTAGGCACTCGACGTGGGGGTCTCACTACTGGTTCCACTCCTGGCTGAACGCGTAGCTCCAATGGGTTTTTAAATTCACCCACACCCTGAAAAAGTTGAGCATTTTTATTAATAATTAATTCCTTGTCATTTGAGGCATCAGTTTTGACTATATTAATATTATTGTTTTTCAAAAGTTTTAATTGTATTAATGACTTGAGTCCTAAAATTGGTTTAGCTTTCTCCTTTATTACTAGGAACTCAGACTCAAAACTGTCCTCATCATTCTTAGTATAGACTTTTAATATTACTTTTCCTATTGGCATTAAGTGCCTACCACCAAAGACCTCTATTATTGTTTTTGTCTCAGACATTTTAATATTATTTTCATCATCGACAAGTTTATTGAGATCATGCTGTGAGATCACATTGATCTGCGCACCTGTGTCACACTTAAACGACACTCTTTTATTATTCACTCTTAATAGCTCTGTCCATTCATTTTTACTGAGATCTATGGAGCAGACTAGTCATAAATCATGAATATTATTGTCTGAATCACTCTCATTATTATTAATATTATGCACCTTCTTATTATAAGTGCACCCAACACTAAAATGGTTGAGCTTTTGGCATTTGCCACAAGTTTTACCATAAGCCGGACAATTTTTTGGCCCGTGCTCGGTTTTACATTTCAGACACATGTAATGTTTGCTATTATATTTTTTACTATGGAAGTTATTATTATTACTATTGAATACATTCGGCTTTTTTAATCTATGATACTTATCTTTATTACTATTGTTGGAGTGTGAGTGTTGGGACTGGGTCTGCGACTGCGACTGGACTGCAAGCACCTCCCTGGACGGACTGTTCAGTGTCTTGATGTGTTCTTTGGAGAGCTCCGCCGATCTGCAGACTTCAATTGCGCGCTCCAGGCTTAGATCCTTGATTTCTAATAGTTTTTGTTGTGTGCGCCTATCCCTGACTCCAATCACTATTCTGTCACGTAGCATTCTGTCCTTCATTTCTTCGAAGTTGCAATTTTCCGCGATTTTTCTGATGCACGTGTAGAATGAGTCGAATGTTTCGTCTTCTTCCTGGTTTCTTTTATTAAAGTTGAAGCTGTTAATTACCTCGTTTTGTTTCGGCTTGAAGTAACTGTCAAATATCTTAATTATATCTTCGAGTTTCGCCTTTTCTTGGTCGTCATCGGTTTTTAATACATTAAAGTACAGTTCTTGTGCCTTGTAACCTATGCAGTTTATTAATATAGCGCCTTTTCTTGTCTCTGACAACTTTTCAAAACCCGCCGCAGTGATGAAGTTGCGAAACGAGTGCTTAAACCTCTGCCATTGAGGCCAGCAGTTGTCGAGATTTTCCAAGTTCAAACCTTGAGGCAAGGTATATTGAACGGCACCTGCATGGGCTATGGACTCTATTTGAGGCTCTTTATCTGCCATAATTAATATTATTGGTGTACTTCAATAAATACCTCGTCTTCGCCGGTTCGCCGTGACACGTGTGTGGGAATCTTCTTTAATCTTCGTAATCTTTGTTCTTCTCCGACTGCGCCATGTATTGTTGTTAAATAAAGAATATTATTATGGTCTTCAGTGGTTTATTTAAATCATTTAGTTACAATCTTAATTATATTAATATTAATATGACCGGCTAGGTCAGAGGTCGGAGGCCAAGGGACACGGTGTTGCCAACACACATAAAAAGAGAGGATTGCTATTTTTTTTAAATTACGTTCCAATACAACTACTGGCCTGTAATTAGTATTCAGAATGCAACACACAACGGGAAATGCAAGATAAACTGTGCCCATTTGCATTCTATCATAAAGATATTTGATTACATTTGGAATATTGTATGCATGCCTCGTGTTGAAATTGACGTGATGATAATTTTGTATCTTGCTCTCACGATACTAGAGAGTACTTGCGAGCGAGTACACTTTACTATTGAGTACGTCATTGATTGGTTCGTCCGTTTGTCTCGACATAAGTATTTAATTTTACACATAAACTTTGATAAACTCAAACAGAAGGTTCGATCGAACCCATGACCTCTACTTGAGAGCCGTAGGTCGAACCACTAGGCTAATACGAATTTATAACTGATTAGTCAATCGAAGATTCGATTTGTAGCATTCGAAGATGGCGGATGTAGACAATATCTAATTTTGCTATTTCTGTTTCTTTGGCTAGTTGAAGTATAATTTTGATAGTGTTTTATGCGGCGATTAACCTTAACAGTGAACAGTGATCCCAAAATTGTATATTGCTCTCGTGTCTAACATTTTTAAATGCGCAAGTGGTCTCCACATGGTTTCTGGAATTTTACTATCAAGTTGCAAAAACTACAACTACCGTACAACGTCCCTCTCAAAGAGAGTTTACCTTGACACTGGTGAAATTGTCCTATTAATTAGGACAGAAAAACCATATTTTAAAAGAGAAGAAGAAGAAGTAGTCAATCGAAAATGGTGGTTATATGGACAATCTTTTCGTTTTCTCTCTGTCAATTAACCCACTTTTCTTCTGATCACTCGATCATGTTGTATTACTTTTTTTTAACATGTCGCTAATTAAATCTTAGAATCAAATCTTTTGAAAAGACAAATTTCTCGTATTCAAGTAAACATCGTCTAATGTATTAAATCAAAATGTATTAAATAATATGTAAAATGCTTGGTCCAATCGCCAATAATTTTCTCCTCGACCAACCACCGAATCAATTCGTGACCGTCGAGCCTGAATTTCCGTATTAATTATAAGTTTCTTGTCAGCCAAGTTTGATTTCTCAAATTTATGTCAAAGTTTATAATTTCAATTTACACCTGATGAACTGAGTAGTGACAAGTCAATCATCAACTCGGAGTCAATAATACCCTTAGGTATAGAAAGCCTAATTGCTAATGTTATGTAGAAAGGTTTGAGGCCGTATTGCCTAACGCTCCTGACGCTCGCGATCGCAATCAAATGGCAGCTATTGTTTGGGAAATCTGACATTTGATTGCGATCGCGAGCGCTAGAATCGTTAGGCAATACGGCCTGTTTTCAATAAGGATTTTGATCATCGTGACCGATAATGGAAATCATCGTGCAAGACGTCTCACAGAATAAACAGTAGGTACTATTGTAGACGTTTAAAGGTAGCAACTATACCGTGTATAGGTACGGGGATGACCGATGTCACCAGACATTAGATCCCGATAAGACCCCGTTACTTTAGACAGTCAAGCATAGAGGTCATCTGAACCTCATTTTCAAAAAAAATACATACAGTCGTACATATAGAACCTCTTCTTTTTTTTGAAGTAGGTAAAATAAACTTTTGTCTAGACAAAAACAGCAGCATTTTTGTAAAACCATAATTTCGTTTCAACAATTCGTTTTTGTTTACAATTCCACAGCATAAACACCCTTGCCCAAAATTATTAATCACGTTCATCAAAATCCTGATCGCACTATAAAACTGATAACGAGTTCAATTCAGTTTTGGTCCAGTTTATTATAACACTCAATCATGTCATATCTGTCTCTATCTCTGTGAGCGTAGATAACTTTACAGCCCTGTTCAAAGTAGGTATGTGAAAGGAATTTCATTCCTACTTTCCATAAGCCTATAAGTTTCAACAGAAACTTTTCCACTATCGAGAGAAAACCAATATCTCGTTTTAAATAAGTTTGAGTAGGTACGTCAATTGTTACAAAGCAAAATAAACTATTCCATTTAATTTCATTTACTGGGTGACGATTTGTTAGATGTGGGTAAAGTAAAGCCAGTAAAATATTATTTGATGGTAAATATTATTTCGTGTTATTATTTCTTTTTTTGTTTCCAATAAACAATAAAAAGGATAATCTACAATGGAAACGCGGCAAGCTTATCTTTTGATGACAGAAACACAAATATTTAGCAGCTTTATGTACTCACACTATAGTTATACAACCAATAGGTAAACAATTTTGATGGTTTACCAACTACAACTTAAAATGTTTTTTTGATTGGAATAAAAATGATTGTTTTTGCTCAGTTCTAATACCGACTCCTAGCGCCATCTAGTAGTCACACAGGAAAACTGCGACATCCTGCATAGCGCACTGTCGAAGTTTTTGATGTATAAATATTTATTAACAAAAATGTAATAACCAAATATTTTCTGTGCTACTTTCAAAGCCGGAGTTCACATATCTATTCTGTTTAAAAGTAAATCGAAATACAGTTACGATAAATTTTTAAACCATAAAACTTAAATCAGGCGCGGTCGCAGCCTGAAATTTTGGAGGTGGTCACTAATAATAAGTAATACCTACCTTGTTATAAAAGTAAATAAACGAGGATCATCCGCCGGGGGCGAAGCGTCAATTTCGGACCTGAAATGGAAACGCGGCCGTATCTGATCTACATTTAATTACTATCCAGCACGTGTAATTTGGCTGGATATAATTTTAGACGGCGCGGGTAAGTTTCTATTGAAGTTTGCCAGTCCACTTAGAACCGGTATCGAGTAAAACAATGGCTCTCCTTGCATCTCTGTGGAGGAGGCTAACCCCTACAAAAGCTCTAGAGGATTCCAGTGGGAAATTGGAAACTGCGTTCTTTGAGTCTGTCTACCGCGTCATTTATATAACAGGTGGATAATTGTACAAAAGAAATTCCCTTAACAACTTATATTGAAAAGAAATTCCATTATTACAATCTGGTATTGCTTAACAAGAATGTTTTTTGCTTTATTTGTGCCGCGCTGGAGAATCCTCCCTGTTTATTCTGTCTCAAATACCCGCAGTACAAAACTAAATTATAGTCTGAAGTCAATTACACAGGCCTCCTTTTGTAAAGCGTATCTTACGAATTAAACCTTTCAGTATAAGATGTACTTATGTATTTTGATCAATCACGCAGAAACTATAGATTAGTCAAAGGACAAATAAATATAATATAATATATTCCCTGACTTTGGAGTAGACAATAGAAAAAAAAAATACGTTGCAACTTATTGTTCATTTAATATTTTTCAAAACAAAATGCAATAAAATAATACAACTTTTACTAACCTAAGTATCTGAGCGATCGAGCTTCACTCGGGCTCCCAAAAACACGCGTTTTCCACGAGATAATAAAACCAAACTAGATCAATAACTGTTCGTCCATCGTCCCCGACATAGAAAATTTCATTGAAATTATTGGAGCCATATCCGAACTCCCCAAATCAAATAAATATATAAATATAATGTCTTAAACAGATATAAATATACAAGAATTTCTCATTTAAATATTTAAATTATAGAAGGAATTAAAATTAAACTATTTTAATGAGTATGGGAGACAAATTTCTACAGAGAATTTCTATTTGTAGTCAGTCTAGCAAAGAGAATGCCCGTTTTAAATTGGATTATACAATAAGATTTTTCTTACGTGTTTTCTTCAAATTTAAAGAATGTAAATATCGTATGATCCTCTGACTAAAGTTTTCAATCGATCGATATAATATTGAACCGATTAATCCATGAGTATCTGTGAACTCCAGCGATCCAATCTGTGAATTATTTTGTTGTAAGGATGGTCAAACTCCGACCATGGAGTAGGGTACCAATTGTACAGCAGCTGGGTGAAGCTGATGATGACTTTGTTCGGAGTCGGTGAAACATGGTACTTGGTGAGCAGCTACCATTTTCTGGACATCTTCATTGAACAACTTAATGTCATGGTCATTCAGTGGACGGCTTTAGTCAGATTTAAGAGCATGGTAAGTTGCATTATGACGCAGTTATCAGCCGAGTATATATTTAGTAGGTAACAAAATTGTAGCGTGTTTCTGATTATCCTAAAGAAGCTGATTAACTTGCATAGTTTCTCATTCTTACATAGTAGCTCAACCTTTTACGATTTGGTGAAAATTAAGAGTTTAGAAATAGAATTTGCTTGTAGAAACTGTGCTATGTTATATATCATACTTTTTTAAAATATACTTTTATGTAAAACACCATGCTTTATGTTTGTAGAGAGTACATAAACACATTTACAAGAAACTAGCCGCCTCCATGGAATCGTCTAATTTCGACACTTCGACTCCAGTTAGAATGGCTCTAGTGGAATATTGGCGGTTGAGAAGTGAGAAATATTTGAAGGTGATATATCTATTGGGCACCTGCACCTTAACGATGTGGTGGGTTCCTAATATCAGTGATAAATATACCTAAGCAATAGCCTCCGCATGCTAACTGATGAATCTTGATCTTGAAGCAATTTATTAATTTTAGGTTCGTATACCCTTTAATAGACGATGTCGAATGCAATTTGATGGTGGCCGTGCGGCTTCCCTTGGACTTCTGCACTCCTATGCGCTACCCTGTCGCGTTCCTGACGACTATGATTGCGTTCATCTACGTCGCCTATTTCGTCATGACGAATGACGTTATCATGCAAGCTCATCTCATGCACTTACTTTGTCAATACGATGTTTTGATCGACTGCTTCGAGAAAATTGTAGCTGACTGTGAAAAGGATTTCAGGGGTGAATTAACTTGAATGTGTAAGCTTTATGAGGTTTAACAAGTGCTTGCTTATAACCATTGCTAATAAGGCTAATTAATTTACTTCGCGGCTCAGTACTGAATAACATTCTGAACGCGTAAAAGGTTTATTTATAGGTATTTTTCAAGTAGTTTTAACAGTCTAATAGGATTATTTTTTATTTTAGGTATCAGTCGGGATAAATTAAATCATAATGAGGACTTCAGGACGACGTATTTTAGAAGACTGGGCTATCTAGTTGATCAACATAAACTACTTTTACAGTAACTATTTTCTTGTTTCTAAAGTTCCCACTCCGCGCTGTGCCCGAGTGGGAACTACTGCCAAAAGTATTCTCATTTTGAGAGGACGCCTGTGCCTTGCAGTGGGACGTATATAAGCCATTCTCTTGTTTATAGTTTTATTACGCAGTAGTGCATTAATATTAGTAATCACTAACTCATAGGTGCCAATACATATTAATACAGTCGAACTAATTTAAGTGCAAAGTGCAAAAGCTTAATATCAACTGCACGTTATGTTAAAAAAAAAACCTTTTTCCGATGCAGCCATGTTCATTGTTGAGAAGTCCTTCTGGTGCTTCACCATCTATCACATATTCTGTGGAACATAGAACCTCCTTTTTGAAGTCAGTTAAAATACGTACAAATGGTTTATTTCTGTATAACAGCCATACAATGGAATTGCGAAAAACCTTAAGCGCTCCGATGTTGGCGCAAGTGATGGCCAGCGGGATGCAAATTTGTTTCGCTGGCTTCCAAGTCACGATGGTAAGAGAATCTACTATACAAAACAGCCATAATAAGTTTTATAAAAAATATGTTATAAAAATAATTAAATTCGAAGTTTAAATACATTTCCTAAGTAACAATAATATGATAGGAAACAAAATTAATAAAAACAACATAAATATACCTAACTATAAAAAGAAAACACCATCTAGGAGGCCCTCCTGCGGCATAGACCCCAACACAACTGGCGGCATTACCTCTCTGTACAGTTAGAGAATTCGCTGGGAGAGGTAAGCGCCAGCTCTGAGGTCTCCTGAGGTCTCTATCAGCCGGGACGACATGGCTCCCATGAAGGCCTTCATGTCAGCCGACCAGGGACCCATTGTCTCGACTGCGAGCGCCGCAAACTCATAGTCCTTTAAAAGAGAAGAGTATTTGCGGCGCTTGAGAACTTGGGCTGGTCAGCTGCAGCCCCGGCTTGTGAGTGGGTTGCCTGAATGTGGGACTGCGCGATAGTGTCGACACACGTTGCGTCCCACACCAGAGCCCTACCCAGCTTCCATGGCACCAGAGTACCCCGTCGGGGCGCTTACCATCGTCTCTGGCCATGCCAACGGGTCAAGGATTGCGGGCACAGAGACAGTGGCAAGCGCGCGGCGGACCAGGTCATTAATGGTGCCATGGCGGAATAGAGCGACCAGCGTTTTGGGCATGAGAGGCCATGACGTCCCCAGCTCATCTACGTCCTTACCAACAGGTGCAAGTGTGGGAGATACAAATTCTGCAACCAAGCCTTAAGGATATTGCTATCCTCAAGGTGCTTGATCCAGAACGTACCTAACTGACGAGAAGGGGGTTGAGCCAATGGCCTGACTCCGGGGCTGATACCGCTAGAGACGGGCACGTTCAGATACGTCCGGGCTATTTTCAAATAATAGAAGCATGGGTTGCTTTCAGCCGAGGGGAGTCCCAATCTTTCTGAATATGACGAAGAACTGGATGTTGCTCCAGGACATGAAACACACCCAAGTTTCTCTGGCCTCCTTCAGGTACGCTAACTCATCGTCGAGTAACTGTGAAACATTTAAAATGGAACTGACGAGAGGTAGCGAACCATAAACAGAGGACTGGAAAGCCGTAATGCCACACTAGACGAGGAGCGAACACCCAGCCCCCAAATCTTATTGGGAGATACCGCTTGGGTCCATGCGATATTGTCAAAATTAATATTTAGAATTTTGGATAATGTAGACTGAAGAGAATTGTCGATGGATGATAAATGGAGGGGAATTTCCATAAGGGGCAGCTGCGGAGTAAATACAATAAATTTTGGAGTGAAAAGACAGAAACGGATAATAAGAGCGCTATATGTGGGTTTATTTTAAAAAGCAGGTCAGATGTGTTCTTAAATAAATTTATTCCTAAGTACGATTAAAAGTGGACCTTCTCAAAAGAGGATCAAAATAGATAATAATAATAATAAATATCAATACAGTACCTCATTGACACTATTTTGTTACATACAAAATGCTTAATTTGGTACGTACCTACACTACAGTGCTCATTTATTCTACCTTTGTGTAATTTTTACAAGAATTTTGAGATCTTCGAGGCTATCCGTATGCCGCATAGCAGATGAACCGATTTTGTTAAGTTTCGTTACAAGTTATTAAATATAAAAAAAGGAAAATTAATTTAATACTTCTACGTTCATTGGCTTCATGCTTGTTATTTGTAATACGAAGATCTCCACGAGATAGCCATTAATGACAAAATAAGTAGGTTGCAAAAGGCTATAAGTAGGTAAATGAATTTTCAGACGATCACAGACAGCGTCTCGAAGTTCCTCATGAGCTTCTTGTATTTGGGCTACAACATGTTTCAGCTGTTCGTGTTGTGCCGGTGGTGTGATGAAATCAAAACACAGGTCAGTTTCTATTTAGATTAGCTGAGCACCTGTTTTCTGTTCTTTTAAGATAAATCACGGCAAAAGTAAACTGAACATTTAAATTTATTATGTACTCGGTTACCCGCGAAATTCAGTTTTTCACTGTCCCGCGGGAATTATGCAATTTTCCGGAATAAAAACTATCCTATGTCCTTCCCCGGGAGTCAAACTATCCGTATACCGAATTTCATCAAAATCAGTTCAGCGGTTTAGGCGCGATGATGTAACAAACAAACAAACAGACTTACCAACTTTCGCATTTATTATACGAGTATTAGTGCGATGTCAAGGAAAACTATGAGAACATGGACCAAGCGAAATGAATGTTGCCGTTCAACTTTGTCCGATTATAAACTTCACATTAAACTATTTTATGAACTTCGGTAATGTTGCTTGTTTGAGGTACTAACCTCTAGATTTTCAGTAAGAGTAAATTCAAGGAAATATATTCAAATTATGTGTGTTTCGGTAAACTTTGCTGACAGCCGGAATAAAATGAAACCGAGTGAAATTACTGGCACTTGAGTGATCTTCCATCTAGGCCTCTAGGTTGGCAACGCATCTGCAATCCCCCTGGTGTTGCAGGTGTCTATGGGCGGTGGTGATCTCTTACCATCAGGAGACCTACTTGCTCGTTTGCCATCTCAGTCGAAAAAAAACGGATTAATCACTACCTACTGTGTGTAGCTCCATGATTTTTAGATTTGGTGAAAAGTGAAAATGACATCTGATCTTGAACTGAAATTTTTGTAAAATGAACCTCAACTTATTTATTTGCGTTACAATCTCAATTTTATTGACAATTTCGTTACGGCTGTGGTTAGGCGGTATAATTGATTTTCACTGAAACGGACAAGCAGACACACTTGTACCGCTTCGTTCACAAATATATGAATAAATAATATAAATAAACATATAATTAAATAACTACTGCAAAGTTCACAATGTATTAAATAAGCCCTGCTGTTTACCAATGTCTGGTCTCTATTATTCGGTTAATCGCTTATTTATTTTACCTAAATGATCACATTAAAAGAAAGGGTGACTATATTTAAACTAACAAGTAATACATGGGTTCAAAATGAAATATAATATACTTGATGATAAAACAATAAAGCTCTTCGTTTTTCACAGCTCCATACTTTAATTCAAACTTAGAACTAACCACCTTCGCTTTCCATCATTCATCGTTCGGTGTTTTAAATTAATATGACTATCTTCATCTCATCTCATCGTTTATCTCTTTTACATGTTGTTTAAAAATCAACCTTCGTTTCGTTTCGTCGTTCATTATTCAGAGTCGTATACCTGTCTCGCTTCTTACTCTTACAAACTCGATTTGCTTTCGGACTTTCGCGGCTCGATTCAAACTGGAAAGGTTCTTCAATTATCGATCGGGAAAGAGAAAAATGGAGGTTTTGGGGGCATTCGGTTCTGGAACTGGGAGAAGGGAGGTCGTTGCGCTGCTGGGTGATTTGCGCGTTTTTGTTAATTTTGATTTGATTTTTGATGGAGCTTGCGGATTGGTATTGGGAGCGCGATGTCGCTGGGAGTATCCATGCGTTTTTGTTTGTTCTTTTGCTATTAGCAGTCCTCCCGTCTCTTGATATCTTTGATCGTAAATAGGCTGGCAGGCGGCGGGAGTCTGATGTCGCTGGGCAATGCTCTCGCGTTTTTGTTTCGGGTCTTTCGCTGCTAGTCTTCCAGCTTAGTTCTTTATATCTGTGAGGCCTGATTTGAGCCTCGGTTTTGGATACTTGGCGGTGCTAACGAAAACCCCGCTAGAATCTCCGCGGTCACTCATTACCACAGGAACCAGGAACTGTGAGGTCAGATATGTATTTCTTTATCTTGGTGCAACGAGTCATGTAAGTACGCCCTTATTAACTTTACTCATTTACTGTTGTGTGCTATATATATATTATATGTGCGCTTAGGGACATCTAATACGAAAATAGAAAAATAATAAAATAATCTATTAAAATTTCTATGTCTAAGGTTGACACAATTATGGGATACCACTAATAATTCCATTCCAGAAAATTCTCGACATTTATGTGTTATATTTGGTCAAAGCTAGGCATGTAGCAAAGTTCTATTCTTGACAGGGGAACGCTATTCATGTACTGAGAGCCAGACTGAATAAATCGTAAATGTAAAACTATCTGCTATCGACAGATTCTTACAAGATAATAATATAATTAATTACAGTATTCTAAAGTGGGTAACTAACATTGTGTTTAACTGTACAGACGGGAGAGACCATTACCTTCATCCAATAGATATTAAGTTGGTTGGTATTCTATTTCTCTAGATAAATCTATAGTAGTGAATGAATACTACTTACCTGCATAGCAAATAATCTGCCTTTACTTGATAGGATAAGAATACCCAAATTGAAATCTATAACCCCGTCTATAACACGGTCGGAGGTAAGGGGCCAATAATTTATACATATAATATATATATTAACCCTTTCTACATTAACCTCAAGCTTATAATTAATCGTTGAAATTGGTGATGTAGATTATTCCCAAATAAATCCTATAATTCTTCATGAGAATTCAATCAATACAAATACAAGCTATAGTAAGAATAAACCTAACACCTAGTGCATTAATATATTATTGGAAAGGAAAATATATTTCATCTACAAACAACAGACATGCATTTTCGCTTGTGATTATATACTTTACCTAGGTACAACATTTTAGCTTGCACTTGAGTCTAGAATCCCACCGCTGTGGAACTAACAAAGCTAAAAATTAGAACTGATAGGCAGATGAGAATTTGCTGTATACTATTGACTAACTAATCACTGGAATGTTGTGAGCTTTTATTATTAAATAGAAGTCATATAAATTCTTATGGTTAATTTATCAATTAAATAAACTATTTATAGCAAGAGTACTTTTGCCATACCATTATATTTATAGGAAGGAAAAACCAAATGCTATTCTAATTGACTTGTATATACCGACTTTATGAATTTTATCACCTGGTGGACACATAAGTATATTCCTATATACAACTTTATTATCCTGCATTTGAGCCTAGAATGCTCTTTATTTACTTAACTAATCCATTTAATTCTGTGTGCTTATTTCCAATTGCTGAAGTAAAATGGAAAACTTATAATACCATATTCCTGTTCTACCTATCGCTCACATATATATCTTATAGTGTGGGTAGTATTCTGTATATCCCCATTATACTATAGCAAAAGAAACATTATTTTATTCTCATTTTGTTTGTGTTTTATTAAACGTTTTCATTTGGCTTATTTTACTGTTTTTATTTACACTGTGTTTTTACTAATCCTGTGTTCTTCCCTTCTTAGCATTTTAGAAATCTTGGGTTGTTATTATAGCTAGGTGTTTTAAAGTCATGATTTTAATAAACTTCACAGACCTATATAATCACTAGGTTAATCTCCTTAAATCTTAGATATTTTACTATGTTCTACCATAAGCATTTATTAATGCGCTTTATTCAGAAGGTCATACTTTATAGCTATACTTGTTCCTCTCAAGTAGTCATGGATACAACTTGCCCCTGTTCCCCTAACAGCATTCCATAACATACTACAGCATTCTATATTCCTAGTCAAATTAGTTATTTTCTAGTAATGTGTTCTTAGCTGCGTTATAGGTAGGTAGATAATTAGTTGTAGCTTAAATTCAGACCAACCAATCTTTACTTCTTCACTAAAAGTACCGTATGGGTTACCTAGGACGGACACAACGAAGGGTCAATCATCTTATTTAGGCACTAGACAACCACTAGACGATCACATGGCCAAATCAAATCATCACGCTATCATATAGTAGGTTTCGGACATCTCAGTAGGACTCATAAGCTCTAGTTATATAGGTAGGCTGCACATAGGTAGGTCATAGCTTTGAGCTTAGGAGTTTTGATTTAATGAACTTTTAGCTTTAGAGTCAGGGAGTTGAACTTTAGCTTGAGCTTTTAACTTTTAGTTTTGAGCTGGTAGAGTTTAGATTACCTGAGAGAAGGCAAAAATTTATTTTTCGGGGGGGGTTCGTTACA
>NC_133475.1:6469621-6486655 GCF_025370935.1 Choristoneura fumiferana | reverse complement strand
ATAAGTTTTCTGTCATTATTTTGTATGGTTTTAGCGTAAAAGGTTGAAATTTAATTTCAGTTTTTTATTTATGTAATACAGGTACATTTTTAATGTCCATCATAGTCAAATCAAACAAGTTTAAACATCTTTTGTTGCTCGGTAGATATTGGATAAACCCAAGTTTTTATAATGAATGTGTCGCGTTTTTGGTACAAAGGTATAAATTATTATTCATAGGGTGCTACGTTTAGCTTATGTCTATTGTTACTAAATAAAAATTAATCTGTTTATCTGTATATATACCTCGTAATAAAAGGTATAGGTAGGTAAGTCATCCGGTTTGGTTCATAGACCGACACGAAACCGTCAGTTCAGTTTGTATGTATGTATAAATACTCTGTGGGAACCATGTCGTAATAAAATTTAGCGTCATTTGATACACATTGCTCGAGAAAAATATGATTATTTACAATAAAGGGTTCCATAATGTAGGCCGGGAATCAAGTACAGTCGAGTACGAGTGGTAGGTAGGTGTACTCGAGATACAGTTAATTTTACGTTCTAAATGATAAGGGTACAATTGAATCGAATTGATAGGCAGTAGTAGGTAAATTTAGGTTGTGTTGTTGTATTTGTTATGTTATTAGTTATTACTCAGTTTTATTGGCTCTGAGGGCGATGTATGAGGTTAATTCACTCTTGACTTAGGGCAAGACGGTAAAATTAGTCATCATCATCATACTAGCCATATACGCGTTCCTCTGTTAGGCGCAGGCCTCCACTCGGGACAGGGAGGGCTTTGGCGAGATTTCCACGTAAGCCCTGTCGTGCGTTTTAGTAGTTCAGTTCTATTACAGTTTATAAGGTTCATAAAGTTGAAAAGTCGGGGGGGTGTAATAGTTTATTATAATTATAAAGTTATATAGTCGGGGGGGTGTATACTTTAAATCTAAACCTTGACTTACCTATTTTATTTCAGTATTAACTTAACAGGGCAATTCGCTGTTAGGATAGTATTAGCGCACAGGAGGAACCTGTTCTCAATTAGTTTGCAGGATTTCTTTGGCAGGTTATGAAATATCACCATGGCGTATGGGGCGAAAGGTTCTATCCGAGTACGCGAGTGGGATTTTTCAGCTGTAGGTACTTTTGGCCCCGACGCAGAGAGAGAGGAGTGTTGTGGGTTTGGTCGCTGTGTGTGTGTTTGTATGTCTGAGTGTCCTTCTGTTTGTCTGTCTGTGGCACCGTGGCTCTTGAACGGGTGGACCAATTTGAGTGAGGGTTTTGTTTGTAACATTTTTAAATTAGGGTTCCAAGTCTCGGATTACGAATCGCCGGAGTATTTTATCGACGAGTGGATGTTTTATCACTTTATGATATTAGGGTTTTGTGAATAGGATTATTTTAGTTCTTTCGAGCCTTTAGTTCTTTGTTCTTTGAGGTCATTGAGGTTCTTTGAGGTCCTTTGAGGTTCTTTGGGGTCTTGAAAGGTCCTGGATGTCTTGGATGTGTTGGATGCCTGCGATGTTACAGATGTTCCTCGAATTCTCCGATTTCTCCGATTTCATTGAGTTAAGGTCCCAAGAATAAGGTTCTTAGTGGTAAGGTTCTTGAAATAAGGATTATTGTCTTATGATACTTACTAGGAGGAGATAAGATTCTTCGTCTTAGAATTCACAAATAGCGTTCGACAAAGTAGGGTGCCTCGAGATAGGGCTCCGCGCGACAAGGTTCCTCGAGATAGGGTTCCACATCTTTATCACGTTGAGGTTCCGATAAGGTTGTATGTATGCGTGAAGTTTGTGATAATTGCGACCTTTTTAGTTACTACCATTAGTTTAGAACTTAGGGCATATAAGTAGCTTTTGTTTTTAAATAATTTCTTTATAGTTATATAAGGTTATGTATTCATGGGTGATTGGCGTTAGTCACATTTACAACCTTAGTTGACACCGGGTTAGTTCATCCATTATTTGGTGATGTGTAAACCACCAGTAGGTACAAAAAGCTTCGAATTTTGTTGTGTTACTAAGTTTTGCAAAGTTAAAGGTACCGCGTAACTATTTAAATTAATTGACTTTAATTACATATTTATTTATTTCAAAAACTGCTAGGCGATGGCTGGACGACGATATGGACAATGGTCATAGTTAGGCTCTTTCAATTCTGGGTTTAATACCTCAGTGTAATAATTTAATTGTACTTAATCTATAGTAGATAGGTAGGTAACTTGCTATTATAGCTCAATTCTGAAGTAGGTACCACTTAAATTTATTTCAATCGTCCCATTAATATTATAAGTCTGAAAGTATGTGTGTCTTTTAACGTTTAACGTCTGAACTGCTGAACTGTTTTGGATGAAATTTGGTATGTGGATGGTTTGACGCTCGGGGGAGGGCATAGCATAGGATGGGTTTTTATTCCGAAAAGTCCCGCGGATGGCGGGGAAAATTGATCCGCGAGCGGCGGGGAGTCGCGGACATTGCAATAGCTAGTATTTATTAGTTAAGCAAAACTTGCGTTCCTTACTTCTTGCTACTTTTATTTTACGCTTAGGTGTACCAACTGATTTACAAGTACGTATGTATGTATGTTCTCAATTACTAAAGTTGGTAGCTCTCATCAAGTATCAGACTAATATTACGAAAATAGGTTATTTAGTAAGAAAGTATGTTTGTTAGAATGCCTATTTAGATCAAATCGTGTAAAACAGATATCTCCCGCTACCACAGAATAGATAATAGTATAAGTACGGTTGCTAGGCTGCAAATAAGAGCATAAAGTATAGTTGTCTCAACAGAATTGCTTCACAAAACTTCAGAGGTTAAGTAGATTTTGATAACACCAATTTAATTATTACAACTAAGGTATGTAATGAAGTTTTACGTAGATAGCTCGACAATCAGTTGTGGGGCGTGTAATTGAAGTTTCAGTATATTACCACTACTTGCAGTTTCGAAAAGAAAATAGTTAAGCGTAGTTAGAATAGGTTACGCATGTATGTATGTATGTCTGTGGGTGTGTGTATGTGTGTGTGCGGTTCGGGTCTCTTAAGTTGAGTTTGTTTCACTTCCGGTGATCGGATTGACTTGAAATTTCGTGTAGAAAAATGTAATACGAGTACTTAGCGCAATGCGAGTACGGTAAGCGGAAGGTACAGTCAGAAAAAAAAAAAAAAAAACTTATTAGTTTAACCTAGAATGGGATGTCCCGTTATCTTAGTAGCTAGGTGCTTGGCTTGGCTTGCCTGCTATACAAATAGGTCCTTGAAAAAAAAACAGGTTTAGTCATGATAAACAAACTTTCATTTGCTAAACGTTTTGCTCTGTGTAGTACAGGCGTTTTCAACCTTTTGGTTTTAACGACACACTTTTGTTCATCAAAATTCTACGGCACACCAATAAAAAAAAAACAGCCAAGTGCGAGTCGGACTGGCGCGTACAGGGTTCCGTAAAGTAAAACCATATTATGTATAACACGACAGACAGCAGAGGCTTATTAATCTTACACGCGACGCGTCAGTTGTTTTCGTACTATTTTCTCATTAAAGTAGCTATTCATGGTTTCAATGCACCATGCGCTTCGCGGCAACCGCAGCACACCGGTTGAAAATGTCTGGGGTAGTAGTTTGATAAATGCGGTGGTAACATACAAATGTGTATGTATATGCAAAAGCTATGTATTTGATTTAATTTTGAGTAGCTAACTTCAATAGAAATTTTAGCATTTTAATTTAAGCTAGTGAAGTACTTGCGGCCTTATAATACTAGTGCCATCACGATTAATTTTGAGTTAGCAATAAGTGTTTATCCAAACGTAACTTCGTTTTAGAGTTCTGTCTGATTAATTTCTGAATGCATTAGCTATTTTGTTTATAAGCGTACCGTACGTAAATAATCTGATGAAAACAGTACGGTTTTTATAGGTTAAATAAATACTAATTCCTTATTACATCGGTATAGTATCGACAGTTAGCAGGACGTGATATATTTAGGCATCAATTTTCAATGCCATGGTTCGATTCCGTGAATGTAAGAAAATAATAGTAAAGCTAGATTATTTTCCATCTTTATTTCCAATAGCATATCTAGTTATAGTAAAGTTCTTCTCTGGCACTTACACAAGCTGTTTGCCAAATTTCAAAGCTAGAATTTCGAATAAACTACGCACACACGTGAGCATGAGCATTGTATGTCTGTCAATCATTTGTGGTGATGTTTGAAATAAAACTTTAGATTAACGCGTAAAATTGCAACTAGTCAATTTCAATTATTTTTGTTTCATTTTATTATTACGCTTCATAATGGATAAGGTATAGGTATACATAAGAAATGTTCATGAAAAAAATCCGTTAAGTCAAAAGTGATATACGAACGTTGGTAGCTTCATAGATACACCTAGGGACAATTAATGTAGGTACATTTATAGTCAGAAACAGGAGTGATAAGCAGGTTGTATAAATAATTTAGGCCAGAGATGAGGTACCTACATACTTTTATTTTTGAGGGAATTCAGTTGTTGTTGTAGCTGTGGCCTTTGTCCGTATTAAGTTAAGCCATCGATCACTAAAGCTATTCAGTGCATTTTATATCTTCCTACCGTTTCCTCTATCTTACTTCAAAACTCATCAAAATTTGTTCAGCATTTTAGACAAAGGATTTAACTGACAATTAGGTGGACGCCGACTTTGCATTACTTAGTTGAAAGTTGAGTTTCAAGCATTAGTAACCAATGGTGAAGGTGACGTCGTAGAGGGGTTGTACAATTAAGTGCAAGTATGTTTCCGCTTTTCTTAAGTTATCGTAAGGATTTCAAATGCGACATAGAATTAGGTCAGCTGCCTATTATGGTTTGAACGTTATTATTTCTGTCATTGCAATTAATAATGCACTATTACTGTTACTATATACTAGGATTATTTTTTGTCCGTTAATTATTGTTTTCACATCAGTGTATGTTTTCCTTATCCCCAACTGCTATTTATTCTAAAATAGGATTTCATCATCAAAAGGGTTTGAGAATCGGTTGTGCATTGTTGGCCACAAGCGTTCTCCCGACACGTGTGCTATAGGAATAAGCTAAACTATTTCATAGTTGTGCAGATTTCCTCGCGATGGTTCTTACGTAATTGTTTCTATGTGGGTAGATTTATTCATTCATTTTGCTTCAAAAATAGTGATTTTATGCTTTTGATAAACTTATGTTAGCTCCCATATTCAGATGTAGATATGGATATGAATATAGTAGATATTTAAAGATCTGGGTTTTCCCATTATTTACCTACTCTACGTTTGTTTGGCATTTGAGTTATCCATTTACAGGTGTATTTAATTAAATCATTGATTATTTTAAAGTCGAGACTTGTGCGAGGGGTTTTTCTGTTGTAGTAAGTGGTGCGATTGTTTCAGAAAATAGGCAGGGCTTCGCTATGAGGCGTTACTTCTCTAGTATTTAATGATTGTGCGTTTCGCGATATGGTTATGTTAGGAGAGTTCGAGTAGGCCGCACAAAGCCCAAGTAGAAATAGTTGATTAATTTTAGGTAGGTTTATCCATAAGTGTGCCTTTGTGACATACGTAAAAAGATCAGGGTATGGTAAATAGTTGGTTAATTACTGCCTTATCATTTCGCAATTATTAATTATAATAATTTTAGATCAAAATAAGTTTCATTTAAAAATATCTAGTACTATTCCACTTTAAATCCAGTCCTATTCTTGATTAGTAATGAAACCAGGTTTAATGTTTAACTGCGTTTTAAATAAAGAAACGTAGGTAGTTGACATTTAACGCATTTAATATACCTACCATTCTTATTGTACTACTTCATGCTTAAAATAATTAGGTACTGGAAACGTTAGTAAACGTAGTGACTCCTCGGTATTTTAAAATCTTGTCCTAAAATTTATTTATTAAGTTGCGGTTATTACAATACATAAAAAAAATCGGTTCTTTTATTTCAAACATAAGTTGAAGGCTTGGAAAAATTTCAGCTAACTACATATAATTATGGAATAAAAAAAAAAAATACAAAATTATGTTAGGTAGACACTAGGTGATTGGAGAAAGTAAGAAATTACTAATTTTAGGGTCTAATTAACTTTAATGTTTCTACGTGAAAATTATTACTTACATCTGAGTTATCCTTAGGGATTGTTGAGATGTTGTGGCACGTGTGAAAAACAAGATTGGGGAAGGAAGAATGTGAATGTTTACTGACAATTTGACTGGACAAAAAAAAAACTTACGACTTGACTCTACTCTAGTATGAGGGGCTATAACAACTCGGCAGTTCTGTGGATGATAAGGATGGTTTATTGGCACTTGACTCCTGACACAGCACTCAACCAATGATTTTTCTTGTGCAAAAGGTGATAGGTTAAGTCAAAATTGACATCAGCGTTGACGCTGGCACCAGAAAATTCATCACTATACGATTTCCACCCAAGCAGATGCTAAGGTGCTAATGCTAAATCGCCATAACACTGCACATTCCCCAAAAGACTGGTGTCTATTGTATTGGAGGAGTATTTTGGGCTGGACTGTTGATTAACGGATGTCTATAACCCATGATGACAGGATACCGTACTTTATGTACACTGATGCTTTGCGCTCAACCATCCGGCCTTGGAAGAGGTTATATTGGCGGTTCCATTTTCGGTCGACAGGCAGATGCAAGACTGGGGTGGAGGAGCCGATATAATGCTATTAGAGCTGACTGCCTCACAACCAGTTCCTCTATCTAACGCTCCCTCGTGGTGTGATAGTTATTCATAATTAATCAGTCAAGGGGCTCGAATATTCTTCTATTTATTTTAGTCACTACCTTTTGGCATATGTACTCATTACACCACAGATTTCACTCACGAGAAAAGTGCTAATAAATTGCGAGTAATAATTATACTCGAATATACTTATAAATGATTATTTCGATACTTTCTCCAGGTTATTTACGCTTCATTAGGTAAAATTAGGTACGGCTTTATTATTTACCTTTTTAATAATCCGCGTTCTTAATCAAATCAAACATGTAAACTATAAATTGAAAGTTTGGATCTATGTTCGATATTAAATATACTGAAGTATCGTATAAGTTATGGTTTTTAGTGACAAGATATCGCGTAGGATGTTAGCTATGGGACAGTTATGCGTAACTAAATTCTTAGATGGGTTGCAAAAGTGGGAAATGTGATAATAATTAATTTAGAATTTAAAATTATTGCTTACATCGGAGCCACCTAAAGGAATTGGTGGATTGTTGTAACACGTGTGAAAAAGAGATTGGAGGAGCATGAATGTGAATGTGTATTGATTTCCTGATCATATGACGTGACCAACCTGAAAAAAAATTTACTTGACATTACCAAGTTGAGGGTTTATAACAATTCAATAGTTCTGTGGATGGCAATGATGGTTATCGGCGCTTAACCTTTGATACAGCACTCGTCAAATGGATTTCTTGTGCAGAAGGTGATAGGTTAAGTCATCAATGACATCAGCGTTGAAGCTGGCGCCAGAAATTCATTACTATACGATTTCCACCCAAGCAGATGCTAAGGTGCTAATGCTAAATCGTCACTACACTACACATTCACCAAAGGACTAGTGTCCATGGTGCTGGAGGGATGTTTAGGGTTAGACTGTTGATTAACGGATGTTTATGACCCACGATGACGGATACCGTACTTTATGTACACTGATGCTTCGCGCTCAACCATCCAGCTTTGGAGGAGGGTATATTGGCGGCTCCATTTCCGGTCGACAGGCAGATGCAAGACTGGGGTGGAGGAGCTGATATAGTGCTATTAGAGCTGACTGTCTCACAACCAGTTCCTCTGTCCGACGCTCCCTCGTGGTGTGATGAATGATCCATAATCAAACTGTCGAAAGGTCTGAAGATTCCTCTAGTTACTTTGGTCAATACCTTTTGGCATAAATACTCACCACGCCACAATTTCATTCATGGGAAGAGCGCTTATAAATTAAAAGTGATAATTAAGACTCATATATTTGTGAAAGGTTGTTGAAATGTTTTTTCCAGTTTAACAGTTTCCACTTACAAAAACATTTGGGGTGATTGAAACGGAACAAGAGACACCTTGTACCGCTTCGTTCACAAATATATGAATAAATAAATAATAAATAAACATAAAATTAAATAACTACTGCAAAGTTCACAATGTATTAAATAAGCCTCTGCTGTTTACCATGTCTGGTCTCTATTATTCGGTTAATCGCTTATTTATTTACCTAAATGATCACATTAAAAGAAAGGGTGACTATATTTAACCACAAGTGAATACATGGATTCAAATGAAATATAATATACTTGATGACGAAACAATAAAGCTCTTCGTTTTTCACAGCTCTATACATTATTCAAACTTAGAACGAACCTTCGCTTCCATTCATCGTTCGGTGTTTTAAATTAATATGACTATCTCATCTCATCGTTTATCTCTTTTACATGTTTAAAATCAACCTTCAGTTTCGTTCGTCGTTCATTATTCAGAGTCGTATACCTGTCTCGCTCTTACTCTTAACAAACTCTTTTTCTTTCGGACTTTCGCGGCTCGATTCAAACTGGAAGGTTCTTGAATTATCGATCGGGAAAAAAGAAAAATGGAGGTTTTGGGGGGCAGTTGGGTTCTGGAACTGGGGAAAGGGAGGGGTCGTTCCGCTGCTGGGTGATTTGCGCGTTTTTGTTAATTTTGATTTGATTTATGATGGAGCTTGCGGATTGGTATTGGAGGCCGATGTCGCTGGGGAGTACCCATGCGTTTTTGTTTGTTCTTTGCTATTATTAGTCCTCCCGTCTCTTTAATCTTTGATCGTAAATAGGCTGGCAGGCCGCGGAGAGTCTGATGTCGCTGGCAATGCTCACGCGTTTTTGTTTCGGTTCTTTCGCTGCTAGTCTTCCAGCTTAGTTCTTTATTCTGTGAGGTCTGATTTGAGCCTCGGGGTTGGATACCTTGCGGTGCTAACGAAAACCCCCGCTAGAATCTCCGCGGTCACCATTACCCAGGAACCAGGAACTGTGAGGTCAGATATGTATTTCTTTATCTTGTGCAACGAGTCATGTAAGTACCTACGCCCTTGTTAACTTTACTCATTTACTGTGTGTGCTATATATATAATATATGTGTGCTTAGGGACTTAATAGAAAACATAAAAGAAAAAAAATACTTATTAAAAATTTCTATGTCTAAGGTTGACACAATTATGGGATACCTACTAATAATTCCATTCCAGAAAATTCTCGACATTTATGTGTTATATTTGGTCAAAGCTAGGCATGTAGCAAAGTTCTATTCTTGACAGGGGAACGCTATTCATGTACTGAGAGCCAGACTGAATAAATCGTAAATGTATAAACTATCTGCTATCGACAGATTTTTTACAAAACAATAATATAAATAATTGCAGTATTCTTAAAGTGGGTAACTTATATTGTGTTTGACTGTACAGACGGGGAGACCATTACCTCCATCCAATAGATATTAAGTTGGTTGGTATTCTATTTCTCTAGATAATTCCATAGGTAGTGAATGAATACTACTTACCTGCATAGCAAATAATCTGCCTTTACTTGATAGGATAAGAATACCCAAATTGAAATCTATAATCCGGTCTATAAACAGGTGGGAGGTAATTTAGGGGGGGACAATAATTTATACATATAATGTTATTATCAATTAAAATAAACTATTTATAGCAAGAGTACTTTGCCATACCATTATATTATAGGAAGGAACCCAAATGCTATTTCTAATTGACTTGTATACACCGACTTTATGAATTTTATCACCTGGTGGACACATAAGTATATTACCTATATACAACTTTATTATCCTGCATTTGAGCCCTAGAATGCTCTTTATTTACTTAACTAATCCATTTAATTCTGTGTGCTTATTTCCAATTGCTGAAGTAAAATGGAAAACTTATAATACCATATTCCTGTTCTACCTATCGCTCACACAATATCCTTATAGTGTGGGTAGTATTCTGTATATCCCCATTATACTATAGCAAAAGGAAACATTATTTTATTCTCATTTTGTTTGTTTTATTAAACTGTTTTCATTTGGCTTATTTTACTGTTTTTATTTTACACTGTGTTTTTACTAATCCTGAGTTCTTCCCTTCTTAGCATTTTAGAAATCTTGGTTTGTTATATAGCTAAGTGTTTTAAGTCATGATTTTAATAAACTTCACAGACCTATATAATCACTAGGTTAATCTCCTTAAATCTTAGATATTTTACTATGTTCTACCATAAGCATTTATTAATGCGTTTTATTTCAGAATGTCATACCTTAGAGCTATACTTGTTCCTCTCAAGTAATCATGGATACAACTTGCCCCTGTTCCCCTAACAGCATTCCATAACATACTACAGCATTCTATATTCCTAGTCAAATTAGTTATTTTCTAGTAATGTGTTCTTAGCTGCGTTATAGGTAGGTAGATAATTAGTTGTAGCTTAAATTCAGACCAACCAATCTTTACTTCTTCACTAAAAGTACCGTATGGGTTACCTAGGACGGACACAACGAAGGGTCAATCATTTTATTTAGGCACTAGACAACCACTAGACGATCACATGGCCAATTCACATCTTCACGCTATCATATAGTAGGTTTCAGACATCTCAGTAGGACTCATAAGCTCTAGTTATATAGGTAGGCTGCACATAGGTAGGTCATAGCTTTGAGCTTAGGAGCTTTTGATTTAACTAACAGAGCTTTAGATTCAGGAGTTTGAAGATACAGGAGTTAGGTGAACTTTCAGGTAGGTTTAGCTTTGAGTTGGTAGAGTTTGCGTTAGGTTTTGAGGGAAGGGAAAAAGTCTTTTATTGGGGGGCGTCGTTACAACAATGAACAGTCAAGGTTATAAATATATATGTACGTTTCCAAGACGTCAAAATTATCTATTTTATTTACGCCACTTTTATCAATGTACCTACACATATTATATATGACACGATGGCTGTATAGATATGTATGCCTTCAACTGAACTTGTATATTCAGTTGACTATTGATTTATTGAGTATATCGGTAACGATGTGTAAAATTACACATAATTTCATCGATATCGGTCGATGAATGATCGACAAAGATGATGATGATTGTGTATGATACGATGAACGTAGGTGAAGTTTGCACAAGAGCGCTTTATATTATTTTTATCAATAAACTAGTTTTTGCCCGCGGCTTCGCCCGCTTGGTATTCGGTTATCGCGCGTTGTTCCTTCGAGAACTGCGCATTTTTTCGGGATAAAAACTAGTCTATATGTCACTCTCTGACCCATACACTATCTCTATGCCAAAGACGGACGGATTATTATTATGTCGCATTGATAATATTAGTATAGATTATTATTAGCTTTATATTGTTAGTGCTTTAATATAAAATATACTAAAAACCAGGAACAAACGATACAAACAGCGCCATTCACGGTAAAATGAAGACTATCTTGTCGCGTTAGTTCCTAGTTTTGCCACGTTCATTTTGTTGCGCTTTTACTTTTTTTTTTATTATAATTATCTGCAATCAGTCCTGGACACGACTATAAGCGGATTTGTTGAGTGTGTTTGTCGAGTCGAGGACACTCCCCAGCGGGAGTAGTCACTCCAATATTTTTATCTACTTAAATGCCGTGCACTGAAGTCTGACTGAAGTAAATATTTTGCAGTACAATACAATACAATAACTCTTTAATGCACACGAACACCTACCAATTATTTATTTAATTATGTTTTATGTTTGCTTTGCGATTGTCCATCCTTCAGAACAAATAAGAGGAACATCAATGTTTTTGCTGTATTTATTTCCAGACTCTTTGCGGCCACTTCTTTGCCTCTCCTGATTCTTTTTTTGTGTTTTCACTCTTTTTACCATAGAATTCAATCCTTTTAAACCTAAACTCTGATGTATGCCACTTTTCAGCCCGAGCAAAGCTCGGTCGCCCAGGTAGGTAGTACTCATTATATTACACACTAACGCTCGGATTTGTATTTATGGCGAAGCACGCATCACATAAGTAATAATAAAGAACTGAGTTTGATTCCCAGTCCCAACTAACTAACTAACTATGACTGACTATATATTTTCTTAATTCCAAAGTAACTAACCTAATTCTCGCTTCACAGAAAATGGGGACTACATAGCTCGCATGACATCTCCCCTGGCCAACCCTGAGGAGAACAGCGGCAAGTACCAGGGAGACATAGTTCTGGACGACTTCATCATCGACGGCATGCTCCAGGAATATGCCCAAGGCCGTAACGCGTACACCTGGCCTAACACCAAATGGCCCAATGACACTGTCGTCTGGGAGTTCGGAGAGGGAGAGTTCGGTAAGTCTCATCTACTCTTGTCTGTTTGGACCTAATCAAATTTGTGAGTCTAATTTGACACATTTATCTAGTGATCGGTTGTGTAGGTATACATAGGTTGAATGACTATGCAAGTACAGTCGACGCAAAAAGTACCTACAGTTAGCCAATAACTTCTATTTGTTTACAAAAACAACTTTTCAATGGATTTAAATTGAGCCAGGCTTTTCCACTTGAATATATATAGGTATATATATTCTAAGAATGGTCATAAAGTCTGAACAATACGCAAGTGGTAGGACCTTGTGCAAGGTCCGCCCAGATTGCTACCACAATCTTGCTCGCTAAACCTGCCGTGAAGCAGCAGTGCTTGCACTGTTGTGTTTCGGCGTAGAGAATAAGACAGCCGGTGAAATTACTACCACTTGAGGTATCCCATCTTAGGTATCTAGATTGCCAACGCATCAGCAATCCCCCTGGTGTTGCAGGTGTCTACGGGCGGTGGTGATCTCTTACCGTCAGGAGGCCCACTTGCTCGTTTGCCATCCAGTCGAATAAAAAAAAATACGTATGAAGGAACAACTTTTTTTAATATATAAACAAATCTAAGTTACTGAACTAGTGTAGTAATCAAAACAAAATACCCGATTTCGAACTCATGAATCATGATAAAAACAAGACGTTCGATACGGATAAAATTATCAATTAATAGGGATTGATAATACCGGGTTTTGTTATTATTTCATGACGATAAAATCTAAAATAATAATCAGATACCCTTTACACTGATTAATTTGAATAATGATTAAACATTACGGTAGGTACCTGTCGAATACACAGGGATTAACCAGAATAGTCAGATAATCAAATTATTACATTACCTAAGTACTAGCCTAAAAACAGTTTTTGACAAGCGATTTACTGGACATAACAAATTTGGGAACAATTAAGCTAATCCATCCGATCCTTGTATAATTTAAGTAAAAACCCGTTCTTTGAAAAGTTTTTAAAGATATAATAATTTTCCGACTGTTCGACCGCCACGCTGATGCCCAATAATAGGCGTTGCTGTCACCTCTATATGTAAAAACCTAAGTAAATGACCTATTGTGTTACAGTACCTAGTGTTCGTAACGAAATTTCAAGTAGTAAAACTGTTTTTGAAGTCCACCAACAGATGGCGCTGTACGCCCTACGAAACATGCAAGCGTTTGGCTTACGTAAACTTAAGATGTTATTAGAGTAATTTTGTTACCGACTCTCCGGTAAGCTGTAAAAGCCGTCCGAAAAAAAAGTTTTTGATATCTTAACAGGAGCATCCTTTGGCATGCATGCTAAGTTATAACCACCCACTTGCTGAGCAGCCCATCTGGTTGCTCGCCCTCTCTCCGGTATGCTGTAAAAGTCGTCTGAGGTTAACAGCAACAGTCCGTCCGAATTATTTAATAAGGTCTCGATATAGAATTAACATTTGGAACGTCTTTTTATGTTTATACAGACACATTATTTCATGTGGTAGAGCCTGACGTATAACCACTTGCTGGGTTCAGTACGAATGGTCCGGCTCGACCGGGTTAGTACCACAATCCCACAGAAGACCGTCGTGAAATAGTAGTTTTGCTACTGTGTTTCGTACGGGGATTGAGAGATCCGGAGGCCCAATTCCCCTCCGCCAAAACATGTCGAGTATAGTACCTATTCCTTTTTTAACGGGACCTTACCTTTACCTGTCCGTCCAGGTCCTCTGCAGTCAGCGGCCATCGAGGAAGGCATCGCCGACATCGAAAGGCACACCTGCATTAAGTTCCGTTACCGTGAGCCCAGCGACACCGCCTTCGTCCGTCTGACTGTAAGTGATCTCTCTTCTCTTCTTCTTCTTACATTGAAAAGCTATGCTCTTGTCGGTGGAGTAACCGCCACTCAGCACGGTCTTCGGCCAGCTGTTTGACTGGCTGATACGATAATACACCCACTTTTTCCTTTCCTGGTCAAAACACGTCTATCTTGGCCTTCGTCTGCCACGTTCCTTTTACTTTTCCACCCAGCAGGTTTAAAAAGAATTAAGTAGGTAAATTCATCCACTCGATAATAACTTTCGGATGTGTTCAAAACCTATATCGATGGCAGCAAAGTAAAAGAAGACATCTAGGTACAAAATTGCTATTTTACAGGAGAGCGTATTTAGTAAAAAATAATGACTACTTCGAGATTAATGGACCGATTAACATGAAATTTTCTATGATGCATTAAAATAATGTTCTTTGTTGATTGTTTAACAGATTTATTTCTGTACCATTATTTTTATGAAAAATTGTAGATGTCTTTTTTTACATTGAAAGGCTTAAACGTAGAGGAAGACATCTGCCTGATATCCGTTTATGCGTTGTAATGAAACAAACGCCTATTCCGTTATAAAAAATCGAATAAGTTAAGGTAAGAATCTCCAGTAAAACTTAGAGAAGTGTTTAGAGATAATCTAAACAACATGCAACGAGTATTCACTCTTTTTTTGATAAAATTTTGTAGATGTCTTTATTTCCTTTGCATTAATAATTTTTTCATATACTATTAAATGAGTTATCTACCACTCAACTTCATCGCTGTCTATCATATAAATTAATTTATTTCGTTTCAAAAACACGCAAAATATGTGTTAAAATAAAATTACAATTGTGTTTTATTTTTGTTTATTCATAATTGTTTTTTCGTACTCAAAAGCTAAGTTATTTTATACTTTTACACTACTATATTAAATAAATCAACAGTACCTAAGTACAAGTAATAAAATTAGAAAAATATATACTAAAAACAAACAATATAAACTGTAAAAATAAAACAGTATGTACTATAATCTTAATAATAAAAACAATATAATGCTATAATGAATGTGGATAATTCAAAAATTGTCATCAATGGCATCGCCATTGAGTCCGTCATTGTTAGTGGAAATCTTCTTGATGTTGTTTCGGAGTACAGACCTACCTCGGCCAGATTTTACAGTTAAGGTACCAACACATGCTAGTTACTAGCACGAAAGCATGCTACTATTGAGCAAATGCTACCTACTAGCTTGTATGCATAGGAACGTGCTACTATTAAGCATGCTTTTTCTGTGTTATACAGGTACAGCCGGTTCTAGCATGCTTATAAGCATGCTTATTAGCATGCTAGTAACGAGCATAATGTAACAGTAGCCTTAGGTATAAACAACTTTGAGAAGGAGGCCAGAGGAGGATTCAGCTGGGCTGGGCAGCATTTGGAAAATTATGTCGAGTTTTCTCGTCAATTATACCGTAATGCCTGAAAACGAAAGTTTTTAACCAGTGCGTCCTACCCGTCATGACATACGGAGCTGAAACGTGGCTCTGCGAGCTATGGACCGAACTATGCTCAGAGTTTTTTCTGAAGGATAAAATCCGCAACGAGACTATCCGACACAGAACTAAGGTCATCGACATAGCTCATAGAATTAGCAAGTGGCAGTGGGCTGGTCATATCTGTTGAAGCACCGACAACCGCTGAAGTTATTGAGTCTCGGCAAACGTAGTGTAAGACGCCCTCCGGCCAGGTAGAGAGACGATCTGCGAAAGGCTGCTGGTAGAAGCTGGATGCGTCTAGCCGAGGACAGGACGCAATGGCGGTTTGCGGGGGAGGCCTATGTCCGGACTGCTATTGGCTGATGATGAATAGTATAATCGATATCCTACTACTTCTACCTATTAGGAAAAAACAGATTGCTCGTCATCATCAGTCAAGATCTGTTCAGGCGTGTTGTATCCAAAAAGCGGTAAGCTGCAATCAATAGAAACTTGAGTACTGACTTTGGTTGTTTAAGAATTTTAATTCATTTTCTTTTAAAAAAATAAAAACAAGTGTACGAAACTAATGTTAAAAGTACTACATATGTGTTTAAATATTTTAAGAAAAAAAAACAAATAATTTCCTCATAGAAATTAGAAATAATAAATTTGTAGATTGAGACATATGCAAAAAGTATGACGTATAAACGGACAAGTGGCATATGTCCGTGTTTACGTCAGGCCGTAACCTCAAAAGAAATCTCATTACTAGCGCTAATATTGCAACAATTAACACTATAATATAACATGATTGTTTCACAGGTCCTCACTTTCGTAGGTATCTTGCATTGTTTTCTTAAAATTTGACAAATCCGAATGTGCCAGGTGACTGATGACTTTATTGACGTTTCAAGCATCCTGTCAAACCTCCGAAGTAAAAGGGGATAAATCAAATGTCCGTTTCTACTGCGATGTTTTTAAAAAGCTGGTGTGTAGATGTTTTCTTTTACGTGCCAAATTTTCTTCATTATTTTTGAAATTTGATATAATTTTTTAACAGACTTGTAGATATGGTTGAAATAAGTTATTTTTTGTAAAAAAAGCATTTTGAAAAAATGTAGATGTCGCGATCTACTTTGCTGCCATCGATATATCGATAAAAAATACAACGCAATTACATTTTCTGCTTGTCACTAATTCAATTACATAGAGCTGTTATTTTCTGCTATTTACACCACTCGTACTTCAAAACCCAGCACAATTTTTCACCAATGATGAATCAAACAATCAATCCAAATTAGCCCACATTCAACCACTGCTAAGTACCTAAAGGCCTCTTCGTTTTCACGCGACTTCGTCCGGTTCCCTGTGATTGTACACGTATTCAATCATAACATACTTTTGACTTTTTC